>NW_019416477.1:8307-207311 GCF_000390285.2 Anoplophora glabripennis | reverse complement strand
ATTTGAAACTTATTGATATACAAAATAAAATATTAATAAATTAATTTATTGACAACATCTGTTGTTTAGAGTTGTGAGTTGTGTATGGTTTTCGGATGAATAATATCTTGAATTGAACCGACTACTGAGAAGAGTCTAAAGCTAGCAGGGAAAAGTTATACAACCAACATCACACTAAAATCAAATTACATATCACATTAAAACAAAATTCAAAATTTAATTTGGCGCTTATACAAACACGAATTCACAAAACAATACCAATACAATATATATTTTGTTTACAATTAAATTAATGCAACAATTAATAGATACGCACTATTTATTTCAAAGAGGATGAATGCAATTACCATATTCGAAAAAAAATTGAAAGCACTATTTTGTAACAAAGGATGAAAATGCCATAAGTTCATGAACGAAAAAAAATACTTCGTCTCGAGTTAGAAATTCCGTTTCATATGATTTTATTTGATTTAACTCAAACAGGAAATTAATATTTTTTGCCACAGATGGATTTTTTTCAAAAGTAGATGGTTATCATGTAAAAGATGAGATGACATTTGTCGAGTGAAAAAATAATTTTAATTGATAAAACGATTTACGCATATCTAATTAGGTAGTTTGGCGTTTTGAATAAGAAAATCATAAAATTTCAGTTTCATCGCTAGAGGCGGAAATAACATTTTCAATCTGACAATGAGACAGAAATATCACTTTACTGTCAACTAAGCCGTAACAAAATCCTTACAGATGTTTTTCGTAGTTTTATATAAAAATGTACGTGTAATACAACTTGAGCTATGTAATTCAATAAAATCCTTGTACAAATTTCCTTTCCATTTAATTAAAGCTGTTGCTGCAGAACAAGAAAACATCTTGCTTCCACGTCCTATTTGCGAGAAACCACTGAAGGGAATGCAATCATCTCAGTGTGTGGAAAATTATACAGCTGTCACATCCAGTCCCAATACTAGATCATTTTTCTGTTTGTCTGAAAATGAATTTGTCACCAGGGTCGCAAACTGATATGTATTATTGTATTTTCCGGAGGCAGAGAAATAGGAATGAATAATGCTTCTTCCGGTGTCGTTAAGAGATTTTTGAAATTTTCTGCAAGGCGTTAGGAGAACAATTGAGTTTTTTAGAACTTAAATACCAAATAATAACATCTATTTGATATATAGGATGTTTACAAACTTGAAGAGGATTGTTTTAATTGTAATTAAGTAGAATGTATTAATAATAAGCATTTTCAGTAATCAAACCATTGAAATTGCAAAACGGCGCTTAAAATTAATAACAATCAGGATTGAATCATCTTCTACATAATTAATTATGGTTGTAGGTAGAGGATCGTCCTCTTTTTTGAAAAATTGGTAATTTTAAACTATCACCAGTTCTTTAGTTTTCATTACGGAATAGTAGCCCAGTAAATGAAATTTGTAATACATGTAAACCAAAAGGTAATTAGTTTCAGATTGAAACTTAGTTTAATCGTTAGTTTAGGCAAAAAGAAATAATATTTCCCAAGAAGTATCGGTTTAAAACAATAAGATCATTGTTTAAACAATGATTATAATGTAAAAATTACCAAAAATGGAGTTTTTTAACTGTACCTAATAAAAAGCGCTCTCCAACAGGAGTTTTTGCTTTTGTTTATACTTATAGGTTTTCAAAAAACGCTTCATTTGAGACCAGCTAAATTAAAATCCATTAACAATTTGTTTAAATAATTGCGAAAAACCAACGAAATTTGAATGTGCTATAAATAGAAGAAAAGAGCATAAATCGTCTCTAAACTGCAATAAAAGTTGTATTTTGTTACGCTTAAGAAACCCTGAAAATTTGGTAAAAAACGCACTTGTTAGCGTTATAATAAAGGGCCTTATGAGGGCTCATTTGTTTCGTCTTGACTTATATTTTCAAGATATGCAATTGGAAATGGTAATTTCATAGGCTAACCTCCTCAAAATGGCGTATAAATTAATAGTGAAATTTGTTTATAAGGTTTTTCGTTAATAACTTTGCGAAGAATGAATATTTTTTAAAGCTGCTTTGATATTCGTAATCCTGGTAATTTTTCACGAATTAAAAAAAAATGTTTTAGGGCCATTTTTAACCGAGATAGCGTTTTTTTTTTTTAATTCATAACTTGTTTATTTATAAACATTAAGACTTGAAATTTCGGAAATAAATCAATTAACCCTTAAACTTCATAATAACCTTTAAAGATATCGAAAAAAATGCATTTTATTGTAATTTTTAACCCTTTAAAAAACGTCTTCGAATACATTTTTACACCTGGAATGTAGTGGGGGAAATAAGACAGAAACGTTCCGAAACTTGAAATCTTAACTGCCCGAAAATTTTGCGATATCTCCGGTAATTGTGAACCAATTTTAACGTTTTTTTTTAATCTGGGGTAGCGCATGAAAATAATAACAACTGCACGGTCTATTTTACAATAGTTAATTATTAATTTGTTATAAACTATTAATTTCGTATAAAAAAATTTTTTCGCATTCTTTCGAGAAATAATTATTCACAATAGTACCAATAAAGAATTTTCTTAAAAAACAATATTTTTATGTAAAAAAATTCAGGAAATGATATATTTTTTATGTATAAAGTTTATTTTAATGAGAATCGACTTACCTGTTTTAAAATATAATATGTAATTTAATGTTAAAAAATAATACTATTATGCATATTACATCCAAAAACTCGATGTTGTAAATTGTAAACACATCCAGCTGTAGAAGGAGTCAGCTGTTCCAAAAATATTTCTTCGTATTATTGTGGTAAGTAAGGTACTGAAAAAATATATTTGATTTGTAACAAATCTTTGTGCCGAATCCGAATTTTCGCACCTCGATTTATCTTATACGAATTTGTAAACATCCTGTATAATTTGAACTATTTATTCATTTTATGATTTCGTCTGTTCAAAAAACCTTTACAGTTAAAAAAATTAACTCCATTATTATGGTATGTTAAATAAACTTATCTAAATTGTCTACCATTGATTAAATTTAAAACAATAATTATTAGGTTCATTTTGATTGGAAATTAATGTCTTTATATCGAAGGTCTAAGTACAGCAATTTAATTATGTTATTAAGGTTCGATTAAAGATATATCTATAAAACGAATAGTGGGTACATAATTAGTATCTGATATTTTATTAAAACTAATAAATTATTCATATAAAGAATATATTATTTTGCGCCAATTCCAGTTAAAGCAATACACAAATTCAAGAATAGTAATAGTAATACAATTTTTATCAGTAGAGTTATGTTTGTTCTTCATTACACAGCTCCACAAAAAAAATCTAGAAGATTACCCCTGCAGTCTGACTATGTCTGTCATATGTTTTCGAGATCACTGAATCCAAATTCGGAATCCATTTAACCCCATCACGTCACGATTTTTCATAACCTCAAAAACTAGGCCCAAAAACCCAATAAATCCTCTATCCATTGACCACTCTATCCCAATAACCCCATAACCCCATAACCTCAAAATGCGTTATGAGGTAATATGGGGTGAGACTATGATGGCAGACTATTACTGAAGTTTGAAAAGAGATATAGTTAAAAACCATAAACCGCATTCACTCCGCAGATCTTTTGAAAGTAAAGAAGTGCATTACCATAAGAGGTCTACAGATGATGAATAAAGGTAGTATCTTCATTGAGTTTCATTTTTTATAATTTAATCGTTCTTTTACATTATAATCAATTTATCTTCTTATTATTTTATTTTTGCTATTCGTGTGGGGCAAGTGGAACACACTTTCAAAAAGCACCCCGAAAAGTGAGAGGGTAGGGGGACCTCATTTTAATAAAGGACCCCGAAAAGTGTGAGGCAAGGGGAACACACGTTAGTAATGCACCCCCAATGGAACAAAAGCCTACTACGTCCTCGTCGTTGTTCCTGGGTTCGGCAAAACATAGGTTCTCCCAACGAAAGTCTCGTTCTCACCGGGTTATAGGGTTTCGGAGTTGTAGGGTTATGGAAGAATGTGGGTTTAAGGCTCAAGAAGCATGCATGGCTCGAACGTACTGTGTTTCAGGGCTTCAAAGCGCATAAGTCTCTTTCTTACCGGGTTCTAGAATTCTAGGGTTATGGCATTTTGAGGTTATGGGGTTATTGGGATTGAGTGATGAATGAATAGAGGATTTATTGCGTCTTTGGGCCTATTTTTTCAGGTTATGAAAAATCCTGACGTGATGGAGTTAAATGGACCCCGAATTTGGATTCAGCGAGCCCGAAAACATATGATTTCTCACGATTTTTTTTTTGTGAAACTGTGTTATTATCAATCATTTGATAGTGACTTTATAGGAGGATTACATACACATGTAATTTATTGGAAAACATGGGGGGTATGGGGTGCAATGAAATCATAAACTCGATTGTTTTTCCAATCACTAACTAGTCAAGTTTCTTTGAAATCTTGACAGTCAGTTCTTGTTTTGGCTATAACATTAAGACACCTCTTAATGCCAATGTCCAAACACAAACCGATACTAAAATTCTGATTTTAGAATCAAAATGAGCGGGTCAAATGAATATAGGAATATACTGGTCTTATCAACGGCCCAGTCCATTTTTTTTGTGACGCTGACGAATAATTTATTACTATTTTATTATTTTTGTATTTTAACTATGTGTTTTTTTGTTTAAGTTGTTTGACTTTGTAGTTATTTATATTTGCTAATGTTTTCATTGTTTTATCTATGACTTCGTGTACTATTCTATTGTATTTGACTTGTATAAATACTTTATAGATTTTGACACCAATATAGAAACGAACTAAATAAACTAAATTTCCCCTAGAGCATTATGAATATTCGTAACACCCTAGAGCATTATTTTTTCAATTAAAGTACCTCAAAGTAATGTGATTTTTACAAAATAACAGCCTAGCACGTAATTAAGCATATAATGAATACGTACAGTGTAAGAAAAATTGGACTTATTTTCACTCAATTTCACTAGATAACACAATGTGTCTGGTAAGTATATGGCATACTCTCGGGAGTTTATAGGGGAAGTCAAATTAACCCTAGATTGTCATAAAAAAATCCCACCCCAAAAGGGTATCCAGCGATTTACTTTTTCGGCTCTAACTTTTGAACCGACATGTATAATTTAATGAAATTTGAATATTTTATGTAGACCATAAAGGCTCATAAAACTATACTACAGTAAACGTTTTACACTGTCAGTGAAGTCAGCAACGGACTAGCAACCACACTCGCTGGGCCAAAATTTTGACAGATGACATTTTAGAGTTCTGAAAACTGAATTTTTAAATACTTTGGTAATTCTTCTTTAAAAAAGGTACTCTACATTTGTTTTGATAAAATTAGCCTTTTTCGAAAACATTAAGTTTATGTATAACACGTTTAAACATTGACTTTCGAAATTTATTAACATAAGCTATTTAAACACAATAAGTAATTTAATTTTAATAAAATTTGTTATTATTACATCTGTAATGTAATGCTGACATGTATCTAACTTATGGACAAGTGTGGAGGCAAGAAGAATTTATTCAGATACATTTCCAAATCATTTAAACGCAAGGATGTTAAAAATTCGAAAGCTTTGCTGCTTCTTGTTTACTTAAGCAGATTTTCGAAATGGACGTCCTGTACATCTAAACATTTCCTTATCCTATGGACATTTTCTCGTTGTACTTGAAACATTCCAGAATTTCGTTGCAATGGTGTGTTATTCTTTCTAACAGGTCTTCCCTGGTGTGAACTGGTGTCGAATAGACAAGCTCAATAAATTTCCCCATAAAAAGAAATCCACTGGAGTCATGTCGGGCGACCTCGGTGGCCATAAAATAGGCTCACCTCGACCTATCCATTGATAACCAAACGTATTTGATAAGTGCTGACGAACTAAATTGCTAAAATGGGGAGGTGCACCATCATGCATAAACTACCTACATCTGATTTCTAATTTCTAAGGACACATTTTCTATCTAATAAACCGTTTAAGCTTTGTTGCAAGAATTTCAAATACATGGCAGGATTTAATCTATCTTCAAAAAAGAACGGTCTAATGAGATGATTTCCAATAATCTCCACCCATATGTTAACCATGAACTTTTGTTGGTGCTTGAATGATTGAATGATTTTCGGGCTGGTTGCCACGTCGTTGATTTACAACTCTTGACGTTTCGAGAGACATATCGCTCTCTTCTTCAAAAGTTACTCAGAAACTGGTAACTTTTGTGTTCTTTTAACCTCTTGTTGTTGTGCCTTCCTGTTTGTCCAAAAATGACAACTGGGAAAAATCGGCAGTAGTAGAGCATAGGTTGGACACAGGACACACAGTGGATCTAAGTGAAGCCAACATGGTGGTGAGAGAGAGAAGATTTTGGCCCCGCATATACAGAGAAGCATTAGAAATTTACAAAAATCAGAACAATTTCAACAGGAATGGTGGCGTGAATCGGCCAAGTATATGGAAGAGTCATCCGTGAAAGCAACCCACTGGAACGTCAACAACGCGTACGAGGTCACCCACCGGAACGTCATGGATCAGTAACCACATCAAATATAAATAGTGACGAAATTAGTAGATCTCCAGTTTCAGAGCTAATTTTATCGAAAAAAAAAAAAAGGTAGAGTACCTTTTTTAAAGAGTAATGATCAAAGTATTTAAAAATTCAGTTCTCAGATCTATAAACTGTTAAAATTTTGTCCCATCGAGTGTGGTTGCAAGTCCGTTCCTGATTTCCCTGATAATGTAAAATATCTACTATAGTCCGGTTTTATAAGCCTTCATGGTCTACATAAAATATTAAAATATCATTAAATAAGTCGGTTCAAATGTTAGAGCCGATATGGTAAATCGCTGGACTTTGTACCTCCGCCTCCGTTAAAGGAATTGTTTTCTTATAACAAATTAGGGTTATTTTGACCTCCCGTATACACTCCCGAGGGTATGCCATATACTTACCAGACACCCTGTATATCAATTTCTGTCCACACGCAATTGAGTGAAATTTTCCTATATTAGTATGAGTACAACTAAAATTTTTTGAGTGAAACTATCCGTTTTAGTTCAAATATTATCAAGAATGTGTAAAATTATCAAAATGCCTAATACCTATTGACTGAAAATATTCTTAATAATTTATCTCAATGGATCTCAGGACCTTTTTGTTTTTACACAGACCGATTTATTTACAGTGTAAAAGCCATAACTATAATATTATTGAAGTGTAATTTTACACATCGTTGTATTTTTAAAATGGAAGTAAATCCTTAATATAATAATTCGATTTCTAATTCACTCGATAGGCAGCTATACTGATAGAATAAAATTTGAGATCACCATAATTTTGAAGTTAAACCCTTACGAATATTTCTGCGCTGCTAGGAAGGGCATTCTTAAGATGTTAGTTAAGAGAAGCCCTTTGATCTTCCAAGACAGGAGTTGTGAAAGACATCGCTAAGGCAAAACTTTCTCGGCAGCTTGTATGCATTGTATTAAATTTCTTTGTTGCTTGCTTTATGTGACAACGCAGCAGATGTACAACTGGAATTTCCTCCTTAAAGGCAAAAAAACACTGTGTGCTTACACGGATAATAGCTTCTAAGAATGGGGTCCTTGCTAGCAAACGAAATTATTGAGTAAAAAGTTGATTGCCCACAATTGTCGACCCTTAGGCCAGCACACATATGGCTAAGTAAGGTGCAGCGCCGTTACGACGGCGGAATTGCGATATGTTCAAGTGGTGTACACATCAAATTATTAGACTTACGGCAACTGTGTAGTGTCGTTAAGAAGGTAATGATACCAGCGGTTGAGAGGCCTATAGCACGTAGTTAAAGTAAGAAACAAATATAAGTTTTACTACTAAAATTTTATTATCAGTCTATATGGCATTCATGCACCTATAAAAACTGTTGCAATATATAGAATAAAAGCTCATTGGACGATTGATACATTGCATCCAATGATTGAATTAACGCCTTACAAAACGGTTAGAGCTGATTAAGCATATGAAAACTGCACCAACGTTTTCTGGTAGGTGTCACTTCGGGGGGTTGGTATAAAAAATCACCCCCTAAAAATATAGTTCTCGTTTTCTACCGTTTGTAATCGAGCGAAAATTCTGGAAAAATCTGTAATATGTAATTCGTAGACATTTATAAATAGAGTCAACCTCATTAAGATATTTCGGGTAGTTTTGAAAAAAATGAAATTTAACGTTAAGGGTTGCCATCTGAAATTAAGTGTCAAGATGTTTTAGATGAAGAACAATAAATACAAGGTAAGAACTCTTTATTAGACGCTGATGCCGTGTTCATATACTTAATCGGCTATACCCTTTAATAAAACTGAATTATCTATACATTGGAATTACTACAAACAATCAATAAATCACTTAATTGTAGCAGTTAAAAAAGATAAAAAAGTTATATTGACCACAAATTGAGAATAAATATGTGGGTAGAAAATGATAAATGTTTATTGTAAAAAACCTACTATTACAATTCCTAATAATCTCGGCGATTATAATACCATTAAAAGATATTTTAGACATTTTATTAATTACGCCTTAGCTTTATGGTGGAAAAGAAATCTATGTAATTTTATAGAAATATTAAAGCTAATATCGTTTGTTGCAATTTCAAGTTATCAACTGCTGATGATGAGTCTGCTGCATTACAGTCAATTAACCGTAATAGTGTAGGTGTAGACAATATAGACTTAGATAATGCGACAGAAGTAACCGTTGGCGTTGATATCATTGAATCAACTGACAAACTTACAGTTTTAGTTTTACTGTGTTACAAACAGGCTAAATCTACTACTTTCAGTTATTCTGCATTGTTTTGGTTTTCATAAATTAAGTGGTACTAAAAGGTAACAAAGAGTTAATATTAATGGTAAATATTCCGACGTATTAGCAGATAACACGGCTGTTCCTCAAGATTCGATTTTGGGAGCTTAATCAATTTCGTTTTAAAATCTTGTAACGCTTGATGATAATATTTGTCATACCTGTCGCCTTATTAATTATGACATCGCATTTAATAAATTTATTCTTTCCATAAATTCAACTAACATTTTTTGGTAAATAGTCCTCACAAAGTAGGTGTATTAATATAGTAAATGTTGACATCAATGGTGACCATATTGATTTAACCACTGTGTCGAGAACCATGAGACGAATTATAAAAACAAATCTTATTGCAAAAAAAACATATTCTAACATATAATTCATTTAACAAGTACCTATATTAAATAAACAAAACATTAAAAATTGTTTATCTCATCATATACCATATAATTTTTACAAATTTTTTATTTACCGTTTTCAACACTTTCAGATGATAAATGATTGCAAATTATATAAAACCGATGTGTTTTTTCAATGTTGACTTGAAAAATATGTTATGGAGAAAATTGTCCTTTTTAATACCGTATAAACCTTTATTTTAATTTTTAGTAATAAAATTTTTAAACAAACTGATGATATTGGAGTAGATAATAATTTATTAGCACCTTTACTTTACGATGTTGATATAAATTCTTTGGAATGGCAATTTGACTGAATTGGAAGAACTGAACAATAGTTTAAATAATATGGATATAAAGAAGTATTATTCTTGAAATAGAAATTAACAACTTATTAAACTTTTAAGATTTAATAATTTCAAAAGTTACATAAATTTTAAATATTTGAAAAACCTCCTTCACAAAGTTCTCGTATGATAGTAACAAACTCTAATCATCTTTTTCTCAAAAAATTTCTTCACTTAACTGTTATACTCATATACTCTTTTCTTTACATTTATCTTTCGATAATTTTGAACTTGAAATTAATGGCTTTAGAAAATGGTTATAATTATGAATTATAGTATAGTAAAGCTATATCATAATCATATATACAAAAAAAATTGTAAGTTACCTAATCAAGCTGCTTATAGCATTATTTTGAGTTCAGATTTTCTTACCCAAATAAATAAAGAAAAACATGGTAATAAATTTATATAAAATATGTTAATATTTTTGCTCTATAACAGAGTATATACATAGAGTATGTATAGAGTACAATTATGTAAGATCTAAAGAGGTGCTTCATCTATAAATGGTCACCGTTACTCAATACCTATGTCCTCAGCACGGTCAGACTGGCAGATAATAGTCTATATTTGGCTTTTATCACTTTCAAATCTTCACAAATCTTGCAACAAACTTATCTGAAACTTGCGCGCTATTATTGCATGAGAACAATACGCTATTTCCATGAAAACCCTATAACATAAAATACTAAATGACGTAATTACACAAGTACTGAATTATCCTTAGCAATTTTTTACGGTTATAAAGGGTGTCCCAAAATTCACGCAAGTAAATTTGATAGAAAACACAAGTTTTTAATTAAAATTGTAAATTTTTTATTGATTCAGAAAGTATACAGTATAGGATTATGTATGGAATAAATCGGCTAAATGGCCCCCATAGCTTTGCTGGCACATACGTACATGACCATTTTCGTTGATGCAGCACTCAATTTCCTCCTTCAAGGCGCGGATGGTCGTGGGCGTATTGGCATAAACATTAGACTTCATACAACCCCTAAGAAAAATATTCAACGGAGTTAAATAGCAAATTATGATTACCGAAACGAGAAATTACACGACCAGGAATAAAATTAATAAGTAATTAAATTGTTTCTCGGGCTGTATGGCATATGGTATTGTCTTGTTGAAACTACATGTCGTCTACATCTTGCAATTTACGCACAAAAAACTCGATTGTCATGTCGCGATAGCGAGCACCATTAACTGTTATTGCCTCACCAGCTACATTTTCGAAGAAGAATGGTCCGACGATAACTCCAGCTCAAAATCCGTACGTGTTGGATGCATTTGTTCCCCAACAATCACTCATAGATCTTTTGAACTCCAAATATGATAATTTTGTCGAATAACGAAGCCATCAAAATGAGCCTTATCGTTAAAGATGATTATGTTCGAAAAATCAGCATCCACTTGTTCCATAACACAGCTGTGATAATTAATTCAACGAGCTCTCTTCGCTCTACCTGGTCAGTATAGGCTTCAGTTCTTGAGAATTGAACTTTGCAAGCATGAAGATGCAAATCTTTCGTGGAAATAACTGTAGAGCTTCTAGAAATGTCCAATTCTAGACTGTAGTGCCGCAACACTCTCATGCACTGCTTCGATGTTTGAACGACTTGTTGAAGGATGGCCTGAGGGTTTAAGATCAGTAATTTATCCAGTCTCCCTGAATTTTCCAATTAATTTTTCCACAGTTGATGAAGTTAAATCACTAATCCGACCATATTTTGTACCGAAACTCTCTCAACTGTCACGCTGTCTTTTTTTTTTTCGTTGTCAACAATTTACCATACAAATGGCGCAAAATTCAAATCTTGTATGGATTTTGGCACACCCAATATTCAGAAAATAAATTTTTGGTTCATATTCTAAGTCAATTTTATTGAGTGTAATTCTTTTAATTTTTTCATATCATACAAACTATTATTTAGATAAGAATATATAGCTCTTATTTATTAAACTTATCCATTAATTTCTGAATCTAATATCTCTCGTTTAAATTAGACCACATAAATCAAATTCCACTCATTTTCTCCTTCCATTAGCTACTATATCACTTAAAATTTAACTCAAGTGGTAGCACAATAAATGCGACAATAATTTTCTCCAGGCTTTTGTAAGTAAATTACAGTCAGTCACTTACAAAATGATGGATACATAAACATTTTAATCTCGTCTGTTCTGAGCATTTATGCCCTCAGAGTAACAATTAATGAGATACGAGTGAAAACGCAGTTTTGAATAATATTGTTCGAGATAAGATGTTTGGAATAAAGTGTGTTTCTGAAGTTTAGAATTGTAAGAGAAGTAGCAGCAAGTTACTCAATGTTGACTTTAGGGACAGCGTCACAAGTCTTGAAATGTTAGCTAGGTAATTTAATAGGAAAACTCACTTCACCCTTGTTGTGCTTGTTTAATCAGATACGAGCATAGTGCCCTAAGATCCCCTTAAAACTGACAAATCTCGACTTTGGGCAGGCTGTTCCATTTATCGATAGCAAGCCATTATTTCAAAATATCGAACAACTTGAGATTTATGCAACAACATTACTGTTTTACTAGACCACTATTTAGATCACTCTGGAAAATGTATGGCTTCATTAATTTTTCCATTTGAACAGTAGCAAATGTTTAAAAAATCTTAAACTTAAAGTACCGTACAGATCTTTGCTTTCTTGAGTAATCATCATGGTTAGAATATGGAACACTTATTTCTTATTCCTGGTTTTAATTTTTAAAGGTTATATTCTCTATTCAGGGAGAGTAATTAACAACTTACCCAAATAACTTAACTTTAACAAAAATAGAATGGTGTAATCTTTGTTCAATTTTGGGGAAAAGTTCCTATGAATATTTCTCCTAAGCCTAGTTTTCTAGATAGAGGGTGGTAATTTAACGTAATGTAGTGAAATTTGGACCGACAATTTAGCTAATTAAAGATAAAATTTTACAGAACTTGTAAACAGATCACACAGGTCTGCAAAAAAGTGGTTGTGGTTGTTCTAGAGCAGCTGAGGGTCATTTCCGAAGTAATTTTTTGTGTAGAATCCGAATCCGACCTCAGAATTGCTCCGTCATGTCACGCTTCCAAGATATCTTAACCTAAAAGTGCAAAAATGCGTTTTTTTGCTATATTTAAGCTTATATTACATCGCAATTTTTTTTCTGACGAGTCATATCATCTAAAAATAGAACTCTTACCCTTCAAAATGCCGTTTTCAAAATTGGAAAACAATTTTTTTTTCTTGGAGATATCATTAAATGAAATTTAGTACTTAACCATTTCATAACAGCAGTAGGTATCAAAATTGAAAAATGTTCTTCGGATAGCGAACCATTACAAAGAACTCCAGAATTTCGAAGTCACTGAGTATTTTGGAAGTTCAATAAGTTCAATTGATTTGCAATAATTATATTTTAAAGAGAAAAATTCTCTTGCATTTTATTCGTATGACGAATCATTCTCGAGTTCCAGTTATTATAGCCAGATATTTCCGCCACAGGTTCATATAATTGCATATACAGGGTGTCTCACATTTAAATAGCAGGACTTCAGGAATTAGTAGAAGGCCTCATTTTGAGTTTAAAAGTTCCTATATATATATGGGTCCTAAAACGCTTCGTTTCTGAGATACAGGGCGTTCAATTTTATTTTTGTTTTATTTATTTATTTTTTAACTAAATAACCGCTGACAAAAAAAATCATCATGTTGCGGCGAAAGACTTAGTATTTGAGGGTAAATAATTTGACACAGAAAATCATCGCATATTAGTTCCAGTGGTGGAGATAGAGGGGTCTCTATGCATATTTTTATAAAAAAAAGTATAGCCGATTTGATATTTTGCAAATGTTTTCGAAAAATATGAAAGAGCATTCAATTTTACCCAGAAAAGGCCCTCTTGTCCAAAGTCGATAGGAGGTGGCGTTTTCAAGAAAAACCGAAAATACTGTTTAGAAGTCAAATAATAATTTTTAAACATTGTGTTACAACTAAATTAAATATGTAGTTCAAAAATTCGGTTAAAATTGTTTTTAATTAATTAAATGAAAATAAATACAAAAATAAATAACGAAAACCATATTACATCAAAGCAAATGTTCGAAATGTAAACCATTTTCTTCGATACATAACTGACACCGACGCTGAATAGAACGTCTCATTTGAATTAAGTTATTGTCTCTGATTTCACTGCATGCGTTCCGAATCCGACGAATAAGTTCATCCCTTGTGTCCACAGTAGTGGTATAAACTCTCTCTTTAATAAAACCCCAGAGGAAAAAATCTAGGGGTGTCAGATCAGGGGATCGGGGAGGCCATGCAACGATACCCCCGCGGCCAATCCATTTTTCGGGAAAGTGGGTGTTCAACCAGTTCCTGACATTTCGGCCAAAATGAGCTGGACAGCCATCAAGTTGAAACCATGCTCGCATTCTTAAATTCAGAGGAATTTCCTCCCACATGTTGGCACTCTCGGTCTCTAAGAACTCTAAGAAATTCGCAGAATTCAGTCGTTGAGGTAAGATGTAAGGGCCGAAAAGACAATTGTTATAAACGCCGAGCCAAATATTAACACTAAATTCGTGCTGAAAATTTCGTGGTCTGATTGCATGCGGGTTTTCATGTGCCCACTCATGCTGATTGTGTAAATTTGTCACACCTCGACGAGTAAAACATGACTCGTCGGTCCATAATATGTGTGATAAAAAATTTCCGTCGTTTTCAATTGAGTTAAGAATCCACCGAGAAAAAGCTATTCTATGTTCCTCGTCACCCGGACGTAAACCCTGAACAGGTTGTAAGTGGTAGGGATGTCTATGATCTCGTCTTAATGTTCTAGAAATAGTGCACCTGGAAACACCAATAATCCTGGAAATTTTTCTGGTACTCGTCGTGGGATCTCTGTCAAATTCGTGCAAGATTCGCTGATTCCTCCTATTTCTGCCAATATTAACGTTAATTATGTTGCGATCCCTATGGACCAGATTCAATCCGTCATTAGCGAAACGTTGATGAACATTAATAAAAACGTGTGGATGCGGCTGTCTTCTATTAGGAAATCGTCTCCGATATTCCCTAGCAGCTTCTGCCGAGTTCCCATTGGCAAACCCGTATATGAAGTGAATATCTGCGTATTCTTGGTTCGTAAACTTAAACGGCATTTTGAATTTGTTGCAATTTTTTTTAATACTCTACACACAATTAGAAACTATAATAAAATAAGCGCAAATGTCAATATTAGAATGACATTTCAAGTCTGATTTGATTTCTAAACAGTATTTTCGGTTTTTCTTAATTTGACTTCTAAACAGTATTTTCGGTTTTTCTTGAAAACGCCACCTCCTATCGACTTTGGACAAGAGGGCCTTTTCTGGGTAAAATTGAATGCTCTTTCATATTTTTCGAAAACATTTGCAAAATATCAAATCGGCTATACTTTTTTTTATAAAAATATGCATAGAGACCCCTCTATCTCCACCACTGGAACTAATATGCGATGATTTTCTGTGTCAAATTATTTGCCCTCAAATACTAAGTCTTTCGCCGCAACATGATGATTTTTTTTGTCAGCGGTTATTTAGTTAAAAAATAAATAAATAAAACAAAAATAAAATTGAACGCCCTGTATCTCAGAAACGAAGCGTTTTAGGACCCATATATCTATATTGGAACTTTTAGACTCAAAATGAGGTCATCTACTGATTCCTGAAGTCCTGCTATTTAAATGTGAGACACCCTGTATATTCAGTAAATTTTTACGTTTATTAAGTTATGTCGCGAGCCCAGTTCTCATTAATCTACGCCAAATATAATTGGCGATGTTCCAGTTTTTCTGAAATTTTTCAAAAACTTTAACACTAACGAAAACTAAGCAATTTAGAATAAATCCTTGGGAACTTTTTCCCCAAAACTGAACAAGAATTCTACTGTTCCATAAGCCATTAAATATATATTGGATATCACCAAAAAAGTTGCATTAAGATGTTTTTACAGATTTCGAGAGAAGATATGTTTTAAGTTGTTATACAGGGTGGTCCAAATTTTATGCAGGAAACTTCGAAGGCAGATAGATCTCTTTAAAATGTTTTCGCCTTATAAACATTGGTCTGGAACAGCCCCATTTTAGAGATACAGGGTGTTGTAGTTAAAAATAGTTTTTTGTTTATATCTCCGGAATCTATTAACCGATCTCAATAAAATTTGGTACAGATAATCTATGAAAGTAGGCCTTATATTATGGCCTTAAAATACGAGCTTTAAAGGTTCAACAACTGGACATAGGTCACCCCTTTTTTACAAAAAAACCTACGCCACTGCACAATGCACAAAATACGTAAAAAAGATTACTTTAATTTTTTCCCTAAGATTCGCCGTTCTCAAGTTATTCATACCAATACAATTCCCTTGTGGCAGACACTTCTAACCATACTATTAGGAGAATATTTATATATGCTTAAAAGTAAGTGCAATTTGTAAGCACATCAACAAAATTATTTACACTCCTTCCTACACCACCTGTGAGGTAGTGTTAAACTAAACAACTAAACAAGAAACAAATCGTATTTACAACAATTGTTCAAAATGTGAACCACCCACATCAATACATTTCTGACATCTTCTATTATTGGAATGAATTGAAGCTAATATCACGTGGTGGTTTTCTTTTAATTCATTACACCTGTCTTCTATTCGTTGCAGCAGTTGTGGTCTTGTATTGTTAGAGTAGAATAGTCTTTATTTTTCAGATAACCCTAAACATAGAAGTCCAGGGGATTTAGATATGGCAATCCGACTGGCCAAGGCGCTGCTGGACCCTCTGCATCATTATGGTTGACATTGGCATTTGGTCTTCTACCTATCCATCGCTCCATATAATTTTCATTAAGCCATTCTTATATTATTCTCTCAGAATGCGCAGGAGCACCATCCATTGTATCCACCTATTTTGTCGTATATTTAAAGGAACATCCTCTAATAATTCAAATAAATGGTTTTCTAGAAAGTTTGTAAATGACTGGAAATTTAGACGGGGTGACAAGAAGAAAGGTCCACAAACTTTATTGCGAATTATTCCAAGCCACACGTTCACAGAAAATTTGTGTTGAAAAGATCTTGTCCGAATTTCATGAGGGTTTTCTTGTGACCAAATTTGCAGATTATGAAAATTCACTACCCCTCGCCTTTGGTAAATTGTTCTTATTTGCAAAGATAGTGGGTTAGGCTTCCAAGGGAAACTAAAATGCGTAAAAACGAGTGTAAAGAATTTTGTTGATGTGCTTACAGATTCCACTTACTTTTAAGCATAAACATAAATATTCTTGTAATATTATGGTTAGAAATATCTGCACAAGGGGATTGTATTGTTATGAATAACTTGAAAACGGCGAATCTTAGGGGAAAAATTCAAGTTACCTTTTTTACGTATTTTGTGCATTAGAATATGAATTCGTTACAATAGCTTGTAAAAAATGCAATGGCGAAGGTTTTTTATAAAAAAAGAGATGACCCGCCTTGCCCAGTTGTACATCACTGGTTGTACCTTTAAAGCTCATATTTTAGGGAATACAAGGCCTACTGTCATAGATTATCTGTACCAAATTTTATTGAAATCGATTAATAAATTCCTGATATATAAACAAAAAATCCATTTTTTTTAACAACTTTAACACCCTGTATCTCTAAAATCCAGACCTATGTTTATAAGGCGTTTGCCTTATATATTATTTTAAAGAGATCTATCTGCCCTCGAAGTTTCCTGCATAAAATTCGGACCACCCTGTATATTTAAAAGCACTAAGCTGAATGACTGTAATGTGTTTGTTAAAATCAAAGAGATTGAAAGAGATGAAAGTAACAAAGACTGCAATTTATCTGTAGAAAGACTACCGTTTTCCGCGATTAGTCACCTTAGGTGGGGAAATTATTATTTTAGAACAAACTAATCTTGTATAACTGACCTGCGCAACTGTTTAATTACAAAATAATGTAGCGGGTGGTGAGTTGTAGGAGTAGGAAATTGACGGCATGCGTAGTAGTATATGTTTTATCTTAAATCTATGATTAAAATGCGCAAATCAAGAATAGAGTTCGCGATAGAAGTAACAAAGGCAGGAGACCTTAATAGTAGGGCAAGTACCTTCTACGCAAAAATTTTTCTTGGATCAGATGGAGGTTGCAGGCCTCCACATTATATTGTAGCAGCCTTAGAACAAATAATATCATGGAAGAAAACCCCTTAGTACAAGACAATTCGTTCAACAAATGTCTGAAATGATTACATGAGGCTTAAATACATGCATATCGTAAATAGTATGTTTAAACATTATTACCTAGTAGTGGATTATCCGTAGAGTTAAATTTTGTGAATGGTTGATACAACAAAATTCTGAAAACCCAATTTATACCTGATGTGTTACCTAACTACATACGCCGCTGTGTTTACACGAAATAGTATAAATAATGGTCGCAATTCACATATCTGGAAACTTGAAACTCCGGATGCAGTTCAACAGGATTTTCCACAAAATGATTCGCCTGGGTTTCTTCACGATATGCTTTTGACTGTTTGGCAATGAATATGGTTCTTACACGATATTGCATTCCTTCATTTTCGACAAAATATTCGAGATGACTTTAATAAAATTCAAGAAGTTCAATGGACTAACCAAGAAAAACTGGTAGTACTGAAATTAAAATATTAATGATCTATGTGAATGTATTACAGCTACTGTTTACAATTTACAACCGCAAGACCAGCGCGAAAAATAAACGTTTGTCTTAGTTCTTCAAAACTGAATCAGACGCCTCATATACATATATTTACGGGTCGGTGGACAAAATTTTGAATAGTTCTAAAATCACTTGGTACTTTTTAATTACATTATTAGTAGAACTGTAAGAACTGAGCTGCGAAACATAAGCGTACGCATTATTTATTAAAAAGCAACAAATTATATTGTCTACTATACACCAACATAAACACCAACGCATAGGAATTAATTACGCAACATCTGCACGATAACAAAGGCAACCGTATACTAACGTGATGTGAATGTGAAAAGCATTCTGAGACAGCGGCTCACGCATGTCTCGGTTGACCCGTTTGAGATTTAATGATTACATTTAACAATAGTAGGGAATCATGACAACATTAAATAATTTTACTCTCATTAAATTCCTTTCGTCGACCAAATTCCGGTGGCCACTAGATACATATTTTTTTTATTTCTTCTTTACAGTGTGGCATTATTAGGACCTCATACACGTAAAAGAATTTTGAAGGATCAATCTCACTACGAACCAAATCTGTAGTCGATCACTTGATCGATATTAGCGTCAGTGGACTGAGGCGGTTTTGATCAGTGAAGCTTCCGATGTCTAGTGGACCAAATCGCTGCTGGTTCTATCCTGCTGGGGCACACACACGAAGAGGTCAAATATTTCGTTACATACGTACAGAAGCTCTAAAAATATATAATATGTTAAATAATAAAAAATATACCGTAATCAGCTTAAATAATGAAAATTTTTTTAGTAAATTTTAGATTTAATTGTTAGATTGAAAGCATATATTCAGATTTGTTCCCTTTACTGGATCCGCTTTGTCCAGTTTTCCGTATTTTTATAATTTTAAAAAATATTCGATGTCCATAAATGACCCATTTGTTTCTTTTGGATATTATTCATCTATGCTAACATATACACAACAACAACAAACCGTCGGCAAATCCCTTGTGGATTTTAAGCTCTCCTAAAATATCTTTCCCGGAATCTAAGTCTTTCCGATTTCAAAGGATTAATCAATTAACGGAAGTGCCAATCCCCTCAAAGACATGATATTTGGCAAATATGAACTATCCGGTCTTTAAGTATGTGGGGATCAAATTATCTGTACCTTGACAGACCCAATCGGTGGATGGCGATGGTAGGACAAATATTTTTAAAATCCTTTCCGTGTGGGATCCTGTTTGTTGAATCTATTTTTTTCTGAACAAGTTGTGAAGCACCTTCTATAAAAAGAATAATTTCTCAAAATCTTACGTCTTCAATTGTAGTTTAAGAGCTCATAGACCCACAGAACAGAGAATAATTTACTCTTTTTCAATATGGTTGATTTGCTGAAAGTCGCAGTTCTTTTGTCGATTTAAAACATATTTATAAAAATATGTTTATCCTTATTGATTGGTATTATATTATCGTCCGTTACACCTATTTTAACGCTGTAAGAAACTTATAAATATTTTGATTTTAATGAATAACATTGTCTTTTTCATTTTGTATTCGTATAATTCTAAATTTTTCACTATATGTCACAATTTTTTAATATACCATTTGTCCAGTATTTTGCTTGCACGCTAAAAAAATGTCAGACCAAGAAAAATATGTTCAAATATACTCACAAAGAAATATACCATTGATGCTCATCTTGAATTAAAAAAAATTCTTTACTTAAATTAACATTTCCTTGACGCAATAGATTTTACTTCAAGATTCAAGATTATGCGACGTGAACATAAAAGATAAATTTCTTTACTCATATATAAAAGTATTGTTCTTAACTCAAGAAATATTTTTTACATGTCTAAAATAATACGTCGATTGGCTTTTTTCTTTAAAACTATATAAATAGAAGGACATATAACTGACAATTACTATATGTAGATATGTATATTTTGATTTACGTTTGTTAACTTGCTCAATGAATTTCTCTGTTTTCAACTTACTGATGACAACTATCTATTCTGACGGTTCTAAAAGTGAGTGTATTGGACTAAAATCCTTACAATTTGTTTTAAAGCTTATGTCGCTAAGCGCGTAATCAATTTCACAATGATTTTCCACCATCTCGAGAAGTTTTCCTCATCCACTGAGGGGGTGTTCTGTCACACACCATTAACTCTGACATTTTTCCAAATCATGGTTCTGTGCTATACATGGAATCAGCATGCATAATTGGCTTTTTATTATAATTTTTTATCATCATATATAAGCTGACGCTTATGCATTGCCAAAATTTACTCTAAAATGCAGACACTGTTCAACTCAGAGTGATTAGAATAGGGATATTTCTTTGAAATTTTACATTTATGATTTTGACATATCAGGTATACTTGTTACGATATCAATTGGAACCTGTGCTGTAGCCATTATCTGTTTCGTAATTTACACTCGAATAGCCATTGGGTGAGTCCGGTATTGATAGACCAATCCGCCTATTGTAGAATCGACGGCGGCACCCTGGTCGTCAAAGCAAACCTGTATTGGTCCACTAGGTCGTAAATAATTTTTTGCATGGTATTCTATAATTAGTTTAGTGTCGAACGCTGTTCACTTGGTTTTGCCAGTGCAGTGGAGAGCAGTGCTTGGCGTTGTTGTTTGTTGGTATAATACGTACCTATTATTAATTATTAGTTAATATTATTATTTCTTCATATCGTAATAGTTATTAAAATAAATATTATATATGTAATTATCTAATAATTTAGCATGGCTTTCTGGAAAATCCCCAAATAGTCGAGCCGGTTTTTGTCGAAAGCGTCGAAACAAACTCGATAACGACTCATACTCCTGAATTTTTCAAAAGACTGTCTGGATATATTTACTTTTATTTTAGAAAATTTGTAAATATTTGCTTATATATAAAGATATTTCTTTAGCATACCTATAATATAATATAGATATATGACATTTAAAAAATGTTTATGAAAAGCTAGAATCAGTTTAAATTAGCTTAATAACTTAAAAATTGTAATATAAAAATTCAGTATATTCTGTTTCAATCCGAAACAGTATTTTTGTCACCAACTTTTACATTTTCTATGTAATAGTGCTTTTTAAGATTTAGACAAAACATCATTTAACATACTGTTATTCCCGTAATTTTCTATTTTCATTGGTCATAAACTGTGCATAAACATATATTATTAATACGAGTATACTTACCTTATGGTTTGTACCAACAAATTATCATATTAGCAAAACTGAAACCAGAATGTATATGCATAAATTTGTTTCATTGCTTCCATATTTAAATACATTAAATTATCCATATTTAAGCACATTAAATTCACTTGAACTAAATTCAGGTCTATCGCATGGCTATCAACCTACATGATATAGTGTGATATTGTGACATCGTAATCAATGGTATTATGGAAAACAACTACTCTGCGACCTAAAATCCCTTCCAGCATTAAATTACACCCGGAATATCCAGCAAACAGATAAGTTCATTCATAAGTAGAACCACCAAATATAGATCAGTTTCGAACTTATTCGACAGTTCGGAATCAATTTATGATTTGTGATTCTGCTAAGAATGATCTTAGCTGTCTAATAAATTAATATTTCGTTCGTAGTACCTACAGATTAGCAGGTCGCTGTCTGCCAGTAAAGATTGAATACAGTGACAATTAGGATATAAGACACCATTTAGGTGATATGTCATAAATATCCAATAAATCTTTAGATTTTGAAAAAAAAATTTTCACTTGATTATCAAAATTTAATTTTAAGTCTCACAATACAATTTTTACTACAATTCTGAAGAAATGTTTATTCTCTTCCAAGTAAATAATTTTGTGCAAATATGTTTTAGCTCAACTTTTTTAAGCTAAATGATACATATCATTTGTTATATGTGATACATCTAAAGAAATGTACCTAACAGTTATGAAACAATACCCATCAAAATCGAAAAAGATACTGTTTCGTTGACTAGCTTGAATCATTGAAAGCAAATAAATTTTGAACTGATTATCCGCTCTTATTGTAAAGTTTCCCTTAAATAAATTAAATGCTACTTACTTTGTTCATGGAAATTTTGCCCAAATATATTTTCTCTTTGTTAAATTCAGAACATCAGCCCGAATTTTCTCACTTCATTAATTAATCTACTTAAAGAAATACTTAAGTAAATTTTATTGATAAAGTTTTCGAAAGCCTTATTACAGCCAGAATGGTTTTAATCGTGTTTATTTTATTCATTTTCCATCACGGAAAAGGAAATACAAAAGGATGATGTGTAACTTCAGAATTCAAAAGATACATTTTTTTATGTTAATACAATATTCAAATATACACCTGGTTAGATTTCGTGCATGTATTTTTTCATATTTGTTAAATATTAGCAGCTTTCTAGCAGCTTTTTCCTGAAACATTGGTTAAAAGTTAATAAGTTTCAGTTTTGATTCACATTACATACATTTCGAAGAACTACCAATCCTCACTGAAAAATTAAATTAATAATAATAAAGATGTTATTTTTACTGTTAAAATTCTATATTTTATTTAAACAGTACTGTGTATATTCTATATTTCTTCCAATATGTTTTCATTCCAATTTTTATTTTTAAAAATGTCATATATTATATCTTTTGAGTTGTCCTAGTAAAAAATCCAATAAAGAAACATACTTTTTAAGCAAATTTTAAAATCTAAAGCGGATACCAACTCAAAAAATACTAAAAAAATATCATGTAATAGGTATAATACACTATTATCAATTATTGTACACTTTAACCCCGTCGCTTCGGCTAGTTGTATCTATATGTAGAACCTTTTAATGATGTTTTTAAATATATATCAGAATGTTTATTTATTTTTATATCACTCTGATATTACTTTATATAAAAGCAAACATTTAGTTATCGATAAATTTTAGTGTTTTGAATACACAGCAGTTTATTGAAACGAATAAAAATATTTTTACACACTTCAAAATACTCTGCCCTTTCTTTCTTTTTTTTTGTGATTCGCGGTATATCTCAACGTTGGCAATGGGCTAATTTAACTTCCGGATGTATGCAGAACGCTAGAAAGTTGGAACTTCATTAGATGAAACAGTTTTTAATAAAGGAGTACAAGTCCATGCGTGAAAGTTTTATAAGGAATCAAGTCGAGGTAAATTCTAAAAATAGTATGGACATGGTGACAGTTTCAATATATTGTGCTGAATTTTATTGAAATTTCCAGGTTTCTTAAAAGTGCAGTTAACTCGAACATAGGTGAGAAAATAAATACAAAGAAATAAAAAAGTCGACTTACAATATTTACTTTTCTCGGCATTGGCAATGAAGGGCAGGAAATTGAAAAGAACACACGCGGAAATCAAGAAAAACCACGGGGGTCCAGGCCCCCTGCTTATAAACGTCATATCACTAAATATTCACGTTTCCCGCAAACATGATACGGTAGTTTTGAAAAACTAAGTCACTTGAAAACGTACCGGAATATTCATGTTTTCAAACTGGCACCACACCGGATTCGCGCGATTCAATCGAAATGTATGTATTGCTGGACACTTTCCCGATATGACAATGAAAACTTGCTTTTTGAGAGTTAGAAAAAACCACTTGATATGTACAGAGAGTGTGGAGTTACTCTAGATATGTGTAGGATGTTAGTAACGACAAGAATCTGTAGTTTGTGATTTTGCACGCGTTGCCCGCGCATAAACCTTACAAAATCGATGCCGACGCCGGCGTAGCCGATATATTCACTACACTCAGAGAACTCCTTCGAGCAAAACTTGCGCAACGTCGACCGAGAATATTTAATACCATTTTTTTAACGACTAGTCCGAAACGCTATGGCTGAATCGTGAGAAAGCGTAGAAAGGTCATATGTTTTTACTATATACTTATATTTTTTTTACCAAATTCGAGTTCAATTCAAATTTCATGTTGGAACTTGTTTCGTGTTCAAACTCAAAATTTGGTGTTGTACATACTATATCAAACATCTTGTTTTAATTATCAGAATGTAATTAATATATTAACAAATAAGAATGCATATAATTCAATGAAGCCATCAATTAAATAAAAAATTTTTACACCATTTTATAACATTTGGCAAAACCTTATGGGTGCAGTAGTCCATAAAATTGAGGTCATAATAAATATTAGGTACTTATGATAAGACAGATCTCGTTGTGTATTCCACGTAGAAACAAATGCTTGAAATTAGATCTAGGCCTTCTAAAATAGGAGGGTATAAAATAATATATTTATATATTTGTAGAAGACTTCGGTACCTACCTGCTACTAATGGATTTAAACCCAGTAAAAACAGTGGTGCCATTTATTAAAGCTTTAGGTCCTAAAATAAATCAGGCATCCTGTATATTATAAAGTATTTCTATAAATTTACAGTTAAAGTAATAATAAGTAATTTCATGTAAAGGTGTTGACCACCCAAAACTTTTTTTAATAATTATTATTGTTTACAATATTATATACTTATATAAACAAAATATAGAAAGCGATCTACAAGATGTTTTGGAAAAAGTAAAATAAATTCAGTGATTGACAATTTCAAATGAATTTTGATCTTGAGATACAAGGCTAAAGGTACAAGGTATGAACTCCAAATTTCGCGTTCCAACTCTAAATTCTTTATTAGAAATTGAATTCTCTTAAACAGAAAAAAGCTGAAGATGGCCTACGCTTTCGTCGGTTATACACTTTTTAATTTCACAAATTACTTATAGAATATAATGATACAATTTATAGATAAGTTAAGGTTTTCATAAAATACGTATTTTTTTGTCCACAAATATTTAATTTATTAAATATCAATCTATATCAACCAGCCACACATGTGTAATATACATATTACTGTAACCCAGAAAGATAACCTTCATTTAGTAACCTACTCAGAAATTACAATTCCACAGAAACAAAAAAAAAACTTATTCTTCAATATTCTCGAATTCGATTTGTACATATTCGTGTATTACTGCATATTGACTATGGACTAAAGATGGCACATACCAAAAACCATACAGGAAAATGATACAGACGGAGTTTACAGTTACAATTAACAGTCATGTACTTCCTAGAAGAATTTTAAACCTTTTCGTTGTAAGTAAACATAATCTTCCTTATTTCATTAATTTATAATTTATCTTAACGAAAGTTACTGACCAAAGAAAACGTATTGGAAATTATATCATTGCAAACAAAAACAAAATATATAAAGTCAATTTTTTACATAATAAAAACAAAGCAAATTGCTATTTTTTAATACAAACCCTTCCAACTGCAATTTTAGAAAAAATATTCTGCAATTTGCATAAATATTTAATTTAAAAATTATGCCACTAATGAGATACTCTTTTCCCGACAATGATATATCAAATTCATAAATTCATCTAAAAGTGTCTTACGCATTATTTAAAATATCGTATCAATTGTTGAAACTACCTACAACAGTTCGTTTTAAAGAGTGGACAATTATTTGTGCAAGAAAATTGTATTTTTGAGCAAAAATTTTCCGATTTCATTAAAAATTCAAATTAGGTAAGTTTGTGATAAAAAATTACACGATATTAATTTATTTTTATAAATTAAATATCATTGTGCGCATTTGGAGCGAAATATGATATACATTTCTCTCTGTGTACAACCTCAACAGCGGTATCTACATCAGAAGGGGTAAACTAGCCCCTTTACTATTGGATTTGGAAAACATGTATATTTATTTACAGAAAATCGTCGGCACATGCAGACGTTATGAGAGTATTAATTACATTTAAATCAAAGTGTTTTGTTTAAATGATGATAAATGATTTGACCTCTGTGCAGATTCAGTGCACAAGTGATATGTATAACTTGTTTGAGAAGAGTAAGTGTTATAAAGAGTAAGTTTTATCATAAATTAATACAATATGGGTCACGCCATGCTATTAGCAATTGGATCAGATATGTAATACGAATAGAATAACAAATACTGGGATTATTATAATTTTCTTTTATTCAATTTATATAATATTAAGTTATTAAAATATATCAAGTAGGACATCTCTTAGAATATAAGCCTGTATATATACCTAATGGCTCTAGACAACCTATGTACGTATTACAATTAATTTAACTCTCTAGCTAATAGCGTAACGTGTTTGAAGCAGAAATAAAAATAAAAAATTCTGCTTTTACGTACTATCCTTGTTCGTGACATGATCTTAACAAGGGCTATACACTAAAGGACGTAAACCAGCTACTACCCTTCTACTGCCTAATATATTGGAGATTTTATCAAACACTGTACTGTATCTGAAATGGCCAAAGTTTAACGACGGATTGAATTGAAGAAGAAATGCTTCATTTTCGAAATAGGGTGTTGAAGTTTGAAAAATATATATTTTTTAAAAATAGGCATCATACAAGTTTGTTATACACTTAATTAATTC
The DNA here is from genome assembly GCF_000390285.2 of Anoplophora glabripennis. Classification (NCBI taxonomy): domain Eukaryota; kingdom Metazoa; phylum Arthropoda; class Insecta; order Coleoptera; family Cerambycidae; genus Anoplophora; species Anoplophora glabripennis. The sequence continues at coordinate 180,495 of NW_019416477.1, read as the reverse complement.
CAGAGATAGTCATAATAATTTTCGTTGCCAATTTTAATATTTTTTCGAGCTGCCTCAAGTTTAACTTACTATTATGTGTAAGTACTATTGTTTATTGCAACCAAATGTTTAATTAATTTTGAACACCCTGTTTATAAAAACGAATCATTTGCGGATGGGTGTTTATACAGGTAATTTGTAAAGTGGTATCCACCATTAAATTATGGTAAAAAATTTCAGTTACACTTATATACAAAAGTAAAGAGGACACTTTAATAGCAAATATTTTATTTAAAGGAAACCATAATCAAATAATTTGTGTGCCCTTTAAATACTGTAATAAGACTGTATAATCGGAGTAGAGCAAGGAAATATGGGTATTGATTTTCTGACTAAACCACATCCAAAATTATTTAAATTGATAACAATACATGTATGTAGAACATAATTTGAAAATCAATAAAACAATACTTAAAACATATTCCATATTATAAAAAAATACATCTTAAAATTATCAATTAAGTTATTGCTCGAACTTACACCATAAAACAAGCACAACCTTGACTAGTGAGATAAAATCACTGACGTATAATTAAAACAATTGAATCAAATTTTAAAAAATTATTAAATTACTAGTTACATAATTTTCTATGAGAAAACTTTAATACGTTTGGTCATCTTCAAAAAAAAATATTTAAACATGTACCTAAGTCTGGAGCTGCCAATTTGTAATATCTGATACAAAAAGGAATCTTAAAAAAAACTTGACAACAAGAAAAGGATAATGTACTGGGTGTTATCATTAAAAATCACTATCCCAACTATTATAGTTACATGTGCTAAAAATTGTCTTTCAAAAAAAATCCATTTTTTGCAAAACGAATAGTTTGGTATTACTATTAAGCAGCTAAAAGTGACATACTTTGTAAATTATATCTCCCCCACACTAATTCAAGAATATCTTACTATTATGTTCAAAAAATGATCTCTAACTGAAAAATGGTTAATTTTCGAATAAAACGCGAAATATGTTTGTTAGAAATACTAACAGGAATTAAATGCACTGCAAAATACTTAGTTGTATCAAATTTTAAAATTCCTTACGACAGTGCCCCTCAGTATCTCTACCACTGATACACAATTTTGGGTATCTCAAAAATTTTTTTTCCATAAATTGGTAGCACAGGTTAAATCAATATACGTCAAATATCTTAAGGTATAATCGTGACCTTTTTTTTAAATTGCAGCAATATACCTCGAAAATGAAGAGTTCTAAGACCACTGTTGTTTATGTAAGTAATTTTTTTCTTAGAAAAAAGTCTTCTATCGACTGTTAAAGCTTGACTACACAATATGATTTACCGTGTATACTCCTAGTAAATATTGAAATGTCTTAGTTTCTTATTTACGTAAAATATGTGTAGGTGCATAAGATTTTGTAGTTAAAGTATATTGCTATTGTTTAGACTAGTTATACTTCTATACGCCAAAACTTACTGAACCATTTGATACATTAAATGACACTTATATAAATTCCCCGGAAGAGCTAAAAAATTCCACTTACGTCTAGGACCGTGCATTTGTTTGAAGCCGGTTGTCACTGAAACTGTGGTAGTATGTTATTTCAATACGTCTGTTGTATATCCTTTTTCTCAGATTTCTCAAATTTAACATTGTTAATTTATAATTTAAGTAATCATTACCTCCAAAATATCTGAGAGCATTGTCGAATCCACCGAATATTTATATTTCCACAAAAAGAAGTATAACATGTTTTCTCTTATTTCCCAATTTCCATAAACACGATTCAGTTATAATGAAACAATCATAAATAAAAACCGAAACATCAGAAAAAGTTTTCTGTTACTGTTGTCTTTACTTAACTGTGTAAGGCATCGTATATATTTCTAACTACTGTTCAAATAATAAAAATAAAATTATGGACATTAAAATTAAAACAACTATTGACATAAGCCAATCAATAGAGGTTTTGTGTTGTATTTTTTCAACTTCAACACCCTGCATTTCACCAAGGGAGGACTTTAGTCAATAGTTATATGTACCTACTACTAATTTTAAATCTTCTATCTGCTGGCGAAGTTTGTAATGTTATTTTTGATACACCCGTATATCCGCTGCCCCTCATACCCCGATCTTGTCCCACTATTCGACCTCGTACGAGGGCTCGTCCGTCTTGAGCATATTCGAAAGGATTTGTCACCTATTTCGCACCATTTTATCGGAAAATTAGAATATACGTTTTGCAGTATTATACTTCTACTTTTAAAATCCGGCTGAAATATTAAAATCGGACCACCTCCAAAGCATCGAGAAATTTTGCAAAATAGTCCACCAAAAAATTCGAATTGTAATTATACCTAAACTAATGGTCTGACAGCACCTGCTTTGTGCACACTTAAAATACATATAATTCACTACCTTTGTGCATAGGGTCAATCCTACAACTTAAAAAATAGCGGAGTAATGAATTTTTATAAAAACTCTAAATTTTACGATTTTTTCCGGATTTCCTTCATTTCTAATTATCCGATCGGATCAATCGACATCTCGTTTTATTCGTATTTTGTTTCTCTATAAATTGTCTCTGCATAGCATTAAGATTGCTTTGTTAGTTTAGGTTTTATAAGCAAAATACTAAAAAAATGCGTTTCTTGCATGAAAATGTTTATAAATAATCAATTAATGGTAAATTGGAGTAACAAACATGTAAGCATATCTACAGACTGTCTTTTATATGATGGCACAGTCCATTTGCTACTAGTATTTTTATTACAAAATCACTGATTTAATGCTCTATTAATTGGCCTAAAAAAGGCTGTGTTCAGCGAATGGTCGGACCGCTCAATGTCGTTCAGCGGACAAATATTTCGTTGGTCAGCCCAATCAGCTGATTGGGAATATTGGGCAGGTAATATAAACCCGTTCAGCGAATTGTTTGACTAAAGAAGTTTGACCGAACTAGTCCGACCATTCGCTGAACACAGCCAAAGTAATAGAACATTTCGTTGATCTTTAGGTCACAAAATTGTTAAATAGATGCAATGACATCGATTGTACGAGTAGGTAAGAGATAATTAATATACAGGGTGTAACTAAATAAGTGTAAAACATTTAAGGGGGTGATTCCTCATCGAAAAAAAGATAGGATCTTTCATATAAAGAAACTTCATTGGAGCATCCCTTGTTAAGATACAGCCCCTTAAAGGGGGTACATAAAATTTGTTTAACAATTTTTTTCACAAGCACTAAACAAGTTACAATATTGAAATTAACCTGACATTTTCTACTACCAAAAAGACACTTAGCCAGTAATTTATTTGGTTTACCCCATGGTAGTAAGGGGTGGAAAACGCAACCCCTAAAATTTATTTCCAACGTAATTTTTTGTCTTATTATTTTTTTACCATTTAAAAAATTATTTCCGATAGCCTGTTTCATTCTAAAAAAAAATGTCTCTTGAATTTTTTGCCCAAATTAAACCAGTTCGCAGTAAAAAATTATTTTACGAACAACTACAGAGATACATCGTCATAAATGCGGACTGGATTTACTGTTATTTTGTAGTTACTACCTGCATTAAATGATTAAAGGGGAATAATCAAAACTAATTTAATAATAACAAAACATACAACATGTAGAAATCATAGTAAATGTTCAATATGTCTACCTTCAGACATTACGCATGCGTCTAGACGTCGGCGCATTGAGCCACGTATTCGCTCAAATATTCCTGGAGTCTCTCTAATTACCCTGCACGCATCGATAATGCGGTTTCTTAAGTCCTCTACATCGCGAACAGGAGTACGATAAACCAAATGCTGCAAATGGCCCCAAGTAGACAAATCCAGAGGATTGAGATCCGGGGATCGAGCGGGCCAATTCTGTGGTCCTCCTCGACCTATCCACTGATTTGCATATGTTTCAGTTAAATGCTGACGTGCTACTTGACTAAAATGGGCGGGAGCCCCATCATGCATAAAAACCATATCCCTTCTGACGCCCAAAGGAACTTCCTCCAGCAGTACGGGGGGATGCACTTTTCTTAAAAATTGAACGTATGCCTCACCATTTAATCGAGGAGGTAGAAAATGAGGCCCAATTAAATAATCCCCAATAACTCCGACCCACACCTTAAGAGAAAACTGTTCTTGATGGTTAGTTTCGACAATAGCGTGATGGTTTTCATCAGCCCATATGTGGTAATTATGAAAATTAATAATCTTGTCCCGAGAAAAACTACATTCGTCTGTGAATTCGATCGTCTTCAGAAAGTCACGATTTCTTCTAATCATTTCCAGCATCCAATTGCAAAATTCAAGACGGTTCGGAAAGTCTCGCGGTAACAGTGCCTGTACTCGTTGCAGATGGTAAGGGTATAAGAGATGTTCCTTTAAAATTCGAAATACCGTCATATGATCAACATTTAGCTGGAAAGCAATCTTTCTAGTACTGGTAGTAGGTTGTTCTTCTATCAAATTAAGTACTGCTGCCTCAAGCTGTGGTGTTCTTACTTCTCGATGGCGACCACAATCCTGCGTTCTTTTGTTGAATGAACCATATTCACGTAATCGTTGATGAAGTCAGACAAATATTCTATGTGAAGGATGCTGCCGTTGAGGATACATTTCAGCATATCTTGTAGAAGCTTCTAACCCATTCCCCTGCGACAGACCGTAAACGTAATGCATATCAGCCATTTCCTCATTTGTGTATGCCATTTTAATAACAAGTGAATTATTAAAGTAACAAATTAAGAACAGAACAATACACAATTAGTATTACTTCAATTTCAAAAATTTACAAACTGACAGCTTGATTCCAATTTAATTGTCAGTATCGCTAATGGCGGCCTACTAGATAAATTAGTTTCGTATTTTCGTTTTATGGCGATATGTATCTTGTTCGTAAAATAATTTTTTGCTGCGAACTGGTTTAATTTGGGCAAAAAATTCAAGAGACATTTTTTTTTAGAATGAAACAGGCTATCGGAAATAAATTTTTAAATGGTAAAAAAATAATAAGACAAAAAATTACGTTGGAAATAAATTTTAGGGGTTGCGTTTTCCACCCCTTACAACCATGGGGTAAACCAAATAAATTACTGGCTAAGTGTCTTTTTGGTAGTAGAAAATGTCAGGTTAATTTCAATATTGTAACTTGTTTAGTGCTTGTGAAAAAAATTGTTAAACAAATTTTATGTACCCCCTTTAAGGGGCTGTATCTTAACAAGGGATGCTCCAATGAAGTTTCTTTATATGAAAGATCCTATCTTTTTTTCGATGAGGAATCACCCCCTTAAATTTTTTACACTTATTTAGTTACACCCTGTATAATTTCTTTCTAAATTGATTTTAGAAAATAAAAAATTTAAAAATTTATCAAAAATTAACAAAAGCTTGACTGCAATTAAAAAATATTCAGCAAAGGACCACGCACAAACCTTATGGGAATGGATCCCCGGTGGATCTCTCTGAAATTTTGGGAATGAACTCTTCAAAGCATCCTGATCAAAAGTTTTCATGGACACAAAACCCGGAAACCGCTTCCAACCCCCCAAAATCACCCCCAAAGGTCAGGGGATGCATTCACTCATTATATCACACCACCAAAAAAAGTATCAGACCCACACATACAATACATGGTTTCCGGTTTTGAGCGCTGGACACGAATACTTCATCATTTTTGTTCTAGCACGTATCAGCAAATCGCTGAAGAAGCTTCAGAAAACTAAAAAAGAACATTTTGGCCTTTATTCACATACGATATGTGGTTTCCGGTCTATTTTTGCACACTGAGCACAATTCTGAGGTCAAATGTGCTTCAATTACCTTAAACCTTCAACTAATCGCTGAAGAAGCTTCAGTAAACTGAAGAAAGAACACCATGGTTCTACAGGTGTATACATATCGCATGTGAATTACAGAACACAATGTTCTTTCATGAGTGTTTTAAGCTTCTTCAGTTATTAGTTGAACAGTTAAGGTAATTAAAGCACATTTGATCTCAGAATCTTGCTCAGGGTGCAAAAATAGACCAGAAACCAAATATCGCATGTGAATCACAGGCCACAATATTCTTTCTTCGGTTTTCTGAAGGTTCTTGAGGTTGAAGACTTAAGGTCATTGAAAAATTGTTCGGATTAGAAAAGTGTCATACTATCTGACTGTTACATTGGATCTACAGTTTTTGAACATTCCAAATCTGAACTAGGATTCGCAATCACCCAAGTATCCCCGTACCTTAAATGTTTGGATTATAAGAGATTTGCATTCTCTGACCACAATTTTGGGACCGGTATTGTTTTTGATTTCTCAACAACATCTGAACTTCTGAACATCTGAACAGATAAATTTGATTTGATTGAGTTTGATTAATAAGTTTGATTAAAGGTTAAATATATCTATATGAAAGAATTAAAAATGGTAAGAAATACACAAAAAAATCACAGACAGATATAGACGGATACAGACAGACGTATACACAGACAGAAGCAGACTCAGACAGATGCAGACACAGACAGACGTACACACAGGCAGACGCAAACACAGACAGATGCAAACACAGACAGACACAGACTCAGACAGACGCAGACAGATGCAGACGCAGATAGATGCAGACTCAGACAGACGTAAACGCAGAAGTTATAGATATAATTTAATTGACACCTCCATCAATTTATCAAAATTTTAATAGTGCATTAATAATTTTTTTGCAGTCACAATTTCTGATTGTCTCTTCTTTCTGCTCTAATACAATTTGTCTCCCACATATATGCCATTCAGGAAATCATATATGTATTTTTCTTATCAGTTTCCTTCATTTTCTATTTGTCACTATCACCTATTGTTGTACTGTTTATAATATATACTCGTATACCAATATCGTTAATTTTAATTAAACTTTCGAATATTTCAGTAGTTTTGTTGTGAACGAATAACTGATCTGAAAATGGATACAACGCTATCCAACCCCTTTAAAATAGAAAAATGCATGGAAAATGGTTTAATAGGTTAACTTTGAATTGACCAAATTGTTTTCCTTATAACTTAGATACGTCACGATTAGTTGACTATGCAGATACGAATATAAGCACTCCAAATTATTTATTATTAGTGATAACATACGAAAATTTATTTAGTTTTGATTGCAACTGATAAATTAGGCCAATAATAGCTTGCAGCATAGAGGTGCATTATTGTAGTTACTATTGAAAATAGCGAATAGTCATTACAGTAGCTGCAATGTTCGAGACTATTATTAGCCATTTTTTTTTCACAACTTCTTTTTTATTTAATAAAACGCATGTCCTAAGCAATTAAAAAGGATTAATAATCAAAAAATGTATGTGAAATGCATTAGTCAGTTGTTTAATTGAATTTAAATGATGCCGTTATTGAATATGATAATACTGATAATATATATATTTACAGTTTTATGGTTATGTACTATTATTTGTTTAAATTGTCACTAACAACGTTGTATTTATCCATTTCATATTTTTTTTAATATTTGGTATCTTTTTGGTATATAAACACTGATGTATATATGTGTATATGTGAAAGTTTTTCGAGTCGCACCATCGGCTCATTGGGAATCAGTTATTTTAAGAAATAAGGTAGGCCAAATTAGGACAAAATTGCGAAATTTGATGACGTATAAATAGCCGGAGAGAAATTCAACGCATTTTGCTAATTACCTACGATGAAGGTTTAACACCAAATTATCCATTTTTACACAGGTTACGTTGAAAACAAAACATCCAACTATTACTTTAAATGAAATTTTAACAGTTCAGTTAAATTTTCAATGGCGATGTCATGGTTCAAATAATTTAAAATACAATTTTCATGTTCTTCATTTTTATTCACTGAATTTGAAGCATATCTCGCTTTTCTTCATGTGAAAATTGCAGTGTCTTTATACACGTATTGGCAGACTTTAATGAACTAAAACAAAATTATACAATCCTTTGTATACATTGAAAAAACGCTATCCTGTTCCCAATTATATGCCTATGCAACCAATGACACACTATGCTCAGTATTTCTCGGACATAACTTTGTTCGGTTCAAACATAACTTTGTTATTTAAAATTAAAATTAACATTTCATTGTTTTAATTATAAGCTTCTTTTGAAAATCATTAACGATTCAATGGAATACTATTATTCTTTATCCTATTAACAATTATTGTTTTAGCATTAAACTATCGTTCAGTCGATTATAAGACATTTTGAACAAAAGTTGTAATATTTTTGAAACATATACATTTAACTATTACTCTAATGATAGGTCTTTATTGTTTGCAGTATAGAATATTATGAAATGTATACGTTTTTTGTCACATTTATGAAGTTCTCGATGCAATTAGAACTTGTATTTATTTAATTATAGGAATTAATTGTCTCGATAAGATTTTTTAATTTTAAAATCAATTACTATACCGGTAATATGTACCTGGAAAATACGAAAATGTGGCGCCTTTATGCAATTTTAAGTAGGCTATTTCATATAAAGCTTTCTTATCAGAGACCCATTTAAAAAGTTAGAGCTCTTTTTAGGTAGAAGTACAAATCAAGTTCTTTAAATTTTTCTCAAAAATGGAAGCATATAGAAAAACGATTCTGGCAGAAGCGTAGAACTAATGAAATAATACTATATAATTCAATTAAAAGTCATCCAGGTTAGCATTAGTTCTAAGTTTCTACAAAAATTCGTTTCAATAAATGCATCATTTTGGAAAAAATAAAAAAGTTGAAGCTCAGATAAAAAATTATTATACCCTGCCTCCCTAAAGATTGCCTAAGGTCCCATAGTTTCATTTTTTCTAACCCTTTCCGAGATATCCTATAAATTTAATTTTTGGTTTATAAAACATTAAAAAGTATGCATGTGAATGAAATTTAATTTTTTTAAATATTGGAGTACATAAAAATAAAATACAGATCTTGCTTAACATTTAATAATTCTTCAGTACCATAGAACGATAATGTTCTGTTTTCAGTTGGAACAATAAGATGATCGTCGTTGGTGGTACTGCTACTTGATGCACTCGGGGAATTTATTATGATTTGATCAAGCGTCTAAAAAATAAGTGAAAAAAAGAACTTCAAATTATTATTTTTTGAGAAACTTTTTTGGTTTTAAACTTATACAAGAAATACATATTTTAATTTCACTATTATTTGTTTATTAATTAAAATGTACTTTAGAAATAAACTATTTTTAACCTTAATTTGTAATTAGAAAAAAATATTACGTAAATAATTAGCAAATAACTACTACCAATTTTTTTCATGTTTTGAGATTTAGCATGCGCCGAGGTATTAAAATCCATTTTTCTGGAAAACTCTTACCGACAGAGAATTTTAACAATACCTTGCTCAAATAAAACAGTAACTTTAAAGTGCAGTTATATTTAAAGAAGTACCTATATTTCGTAAATTTCTTTACCTAAAACCTTGTTTGTTTGACCTAATTCTGCTTTTTAATTCGGCATCTTTGAAAATACTCAGGTTGCATGAGACACAACGTTTCTATTATTTGATAAGCCTTAGATTATTCAGTTATTAAATGTTCAAAATTATTTGTCTTTGTAGAAAACACTATTTCAAAAATATGGGACGCAGTACATATACTTAACCTATAACCTTACTATTATCGTATCTACGTACGATTTCAAAAAATACCAAAACATTTATATTTTAGATATTACTACTTATGTTTTAACTAGTGCTGACTTTATACAATCTACCTACCGGCAAACACCGGGAATCAACTCCTCTAGATTGTAGCTCCTCAATAAATCCTCCATTGTAGAATATGTATTGTCACTGGTAAATAATAGGTACTAATTACTTTAGATATCAATTATAATTCTGTAATACAAACTTTCTAAAATTGCATATTATTAGCAGCCCACTAAACTACTAAATATCAACAGGTCTGAACACAAATGAGCTTTTTTATAAAACGTTATGAGAACGTACAACGGTGGATGATGATGGCGCGATTCCATAACTCACAGAATAACGGCAACAAATATATTTCAACTATAGCAATCATTGAATCAGAAGTCGATATACTTCAAGTAATAAGAGTTTCATTTATCTTAAGAATACTAGTTATATAATAAATTATTGTCACAAATATTAAATATTAGTTTACAATACGACTCGTTGACAGCTAGACAAAATTATTTATTTTCTTCTGAAGTAACTATAAACGACAATTTTGCAAAAAAATATATGTAATATTATTAATATGCAAAACACTATTTTTGGTATTCTGTATACATTGTCTTATTTGCACTAGTTTTATAAGCAATCAACTGAAAAAAAATTGTGAATATTTATTAGCTAGAAATTTTATTTGGACTTTTTTTGTTGAGTCCAAATAAATTTCGAATCGCTATATCAAAATTAGATAAGCATTGCTCGAATAATACCCGAAAACTTAGTCGTCCTGAAACCATTGGAATTTTTTCTTCAGTAGATGTTGCTAGAAGCGCTTCTAAATATCACTGTGACAAAGGAATCAGGTAAATTATTTTTTTACAATCCACCAGAAGATATAATAAATTTTCTGGAACATTTTTTCGCCAGAATTTGACATCAAGATGGAAAATGGACATCGATAAAAGGTTTTACCGGCCCCTGTTTTTCTTGTTTCTGATTCTTGTTCGTGAAAAGATACTGCGAAGCTTGAGGAAAAGTTCGCCTTGCTTTTGTTACTATGAAACTGAGTTTCTGTACATTAATTGTGTACATTTAACCTAAATATTATAAAATAATTTATATAGTTAATTATTGTTAGGGTTTCTGGTCGAGACTTCTCGAAGCGAGAATTCCCGGGAAATCTGGGCTTACTCGAGACGAGAAAAATGTGTCGAGAATTAAAAATCATGCGCGTTTTAAGTTCTTGATTGGAGTTCGTTTCGTTCATGCATTCAATTCGTTGCAAATAACTGAGCGGTTAAAGTGGTTTCTCCACTAGCTCATGATTTATTTATTTTAAGTTTTTAAGGTTTTAGTTTACTTTGACGATTCTTATTTCTTTAATGTACCTTGTTATAAGTCTGTAAAGAAATTTTATTATAAGCAGATACCTAATGTTGATGTTGATACTGAAAATATTAAGTTCCTGTTCCTTTAGTTGATTATTTTATTTTTGTTATGTTAATTAAAAGATTGTGATTATAAGCGATAAATTAATAGGAAGAACGCTTCTGTATCTTTAAATTAAAGCTTGTTTTTTTTAAGATTTCTTCGGTTAAATTCCTTATTTACTATTTGTTTAATTAAAAGACTGCATGATTAATGATTATTAATAATTATTGGAAGAATGCTACGATTCAAAAACATTGAAATAAACATAAGTATAATGAAAGTGTTTAATAAAAAAACAAATTAAAGGTTTTTAAGAAGAAGATACTCAAAGTTTAATTTAGTTTTGTTAGTAGAAGTAGAAACATATAAGTAATTAATAAAAATATTGAATAAATACTAAATGTTAATGATGATTGTTAAGTATAATAGCATGTTTATATTTCGCATTGCAATACCAAAATTATGACTTTTTTAAGTTTTAGAAATTTCTCGAGAATTCGAGAATTCTCGGGAATTCCTAGTCGAGAATTCTCGAGTTCCGAGAAAAAAAGTAGGCCGAGAAATCAGAAACCCTAATTATTGTTGTTTATAAATATATTTTTGTCAGAAATTTTATTTCAACAAACTTAAATTTATATCATAGTGTAGGTCGTAAATAAAATATTGTACATTACATGACTAAAAAGCAGTGTTATGCAGGTCTCCTGCAAACACTACTTTCCTATCTTTTAATGTACAGGGTGATTCACTATATTTCGACCCCCCTTTAACTTTTTTGTTTTGAGAGTTATAAAAAAATGTGAAATATAAAAGTTTCACGATATTTTATGAATTTATCGAAAATGATAATAAAAAACAAATAAAGTCCAAACAAAATGGCCGCGGATGTTAACTTTGTTAAGTTAAATGGAATACCCTCTATATTTATACATATTTGGGTAGAACTATAGTCATGTAGTGTTTGTTGGGTCGATCGCTAACAATAAGCGAGGTACTATTAAAAAACGAAAAGAAGGTGTATAGAATGTATGTATGTCGGAGGGGTGGTGAAATTGTCTTCCACCACGGCACTTAGACCTTTAATTAAATCCAAACAAAATTACTGGTCATGTGGCTTGCAATCATTTATGAAGGCTCTGTATTTGGACACACATTAATGTGCAGAGTGCGATACGGGCATTAAACGAATAAGCATTCCGTCAACGACATTGGATCAATGAGTTTTGTTTAATTTTCCCGTGCTTGTCTGAGTTCAGAAAAAAATTGCAGAAGATAAAATGTCAAAAATTTGTTTTCCTAGTATTGTGAAACCATTGTCGTATTTTAAAATAGGTCCCACGTTGTACGCCATGTCACGGATTGAAGTATGTTTGTTGCTCTTCTGTCGTGACCCCACGTTAGAAGCCATGGCGTGGATTTTGCTCGGTTCGGACGCTGGACTTTGTGATCGTCAAAAACGGAAACTTAGATTTACAGTCTTTCGCAATTGTGAAATAGTGGTGGACGTTCCAATTTGTGTGATTGATACAAGCACTGGAAAATTATAACTTAATTTTATTAAAACTTATATTACCTACTTTGGAAATGTTCTGATGAACTCAAAAAACTGTAATTTTGAGTTCACCCTGTATATCACTGTCGGGTCTAATACCCTAGAATCCCTAGATCTGGAGATCACTGTAAGAGTCTATGTGACTTGAAAAAGTTGTTGTGTACGGGTTCTTTGAGTACCCTGTATAGCACTGACAAATATGATACCCCAGTGTCTGAAAATCACAGTCGTTGTACTGTTTAAAACCACTGTTGTGTATGGTACCCGTATACGATAAGCTTTTAGAAGCTTGAAAATTAATGCAGCGTTGGCTCGGTTTAGGAAATTTTTTAGAGAAATTATAACTCAGAAATGCGCTTTCAGATATGTGATTTATTAATGCTTTTTTATGCTAGTACAATACAGAAAATGTAGCGGTTTCAATGCGAATTCATTGTTGTCTGACCAGGCACCGGGGTCCTGGTTAAATAACTGCAAAAGCCACGGGTTGACGTTCGATCGCCAAGGTGGTTTCCGCAAGGTAACCTATTGTACGATCCGCTTTAGTATAGACTGAAACTTAACGGTTTTAATGTCGACCCTCTAAGGTCTTGTGGGGGTGTGATTTTGAGGTCATCTGGATGTGGAAATTTTTCGAAAGTGTGTTGAAAAATTTTCGCTCCTGGCACAATTTGTTATCGTAGATGGAAGGAACGGAGGACTATCGGCGTTAATTTTCCGGATGGCTCGGCGGTGGAGATTTCGAAACATCGGTGATTTTTCGCTCGTTCGTGTGCTTCTATACATCGACATGGATTGTTTCAGAGCGATCTGATGAGGTCGCGCCGTCTGCTGAGTTTTGCATTAAATCTTCGGGACTGTTCTCTATGCTTGAGATTGTGATGGTACCTAATGACGAAACGTTGTTGATATTCGAAACATAGGCGAATTCGATAGTAATATTACGACACCATATTTACCACCATAAACAACGTCAATTAGTCATCTCAGATAGCATAACAAGTATTAAATTGTAATTAAAAAAGTCCATCTGCATGCATTCTAACTTTTATTAAATTCTAAAGGGGCTGGGTCGATTTGGGCGGTTTTTGCCCCATTTTGTTTTTGCGATAAAAAATGTGAAAAAATTCCTGTAATATCTACTACCAAAAATGAATCGATCTGACCGGAAATGGAGCACCCACTCACCACCCAGTTTACCTGTAACACCCCCGCAAATACTGGAAATACCGTCACTAGATAACATCATTTTGGAGAAATTCGGCGCTGTAAAACTGGATAACACGCCTCGATCACCGTATCCTTGGGTTTTTGGGGTTGCTGATCACGAATCCGTGGTCCATTAGCCTCCACCAGATTTATTTCAAGGTCATTTGAAGGTCAAACTGAGAAAACGCTGATAAAAAACATAAAAAATATATCTATGGGTTTCCGGGGTCGCTGATCACGAATCCGGGTTCCATTAACCTCTGTGAGATTAGTTTCGAAGTTATTTGGAGGTCAATCTGGTGGTCCGGGTCTCCGAATCCCCGTTTTGTAGATCGTGTTGTTGCCATGTCGGCATGAGCGCGTAACCCAGAGACTTCGCCGGATAGTGGGACAACTCCGTTGCCCACCATCACCACGAGGAGGTGCCCTGGTTACAACAACACGTAAACGTTACTTGGATTCGGAACCGTCGACCCCAACAACGTATATATATTTTATATTTGTTATCACCATTTTCTCAGTTTAACCTTCAAATGACCTTGAAATACATCTGGTGGAGGCTAATGGACCACGGATTCGTGATCAGCAACCCCAAAAACCCAAGGATACGGTGATCGAGGCGTGTTATTCAGTTTTACAGCGCCGAATTTCTCCAAAATGATGTTATCTAGTGACGGTATTTCCAGTATTTGCGGGGGTGTTACAGGTAAACTGGGTGGTGAGTGGGTGGTCCGTTTCGGGTCAGATCGACTCATTTTTGGTAGTAGATATTACAGGAATTTTTTCACATTTTTTATCGCAAAAACAAAATGGGGCAAAAACCGCCCAAATCGACCCACCCCCAAAAACCAAGATGTTTAACAATATTTTTCACAAATAACGATTTCGATAAACATTAATACTTTTTACAAAAATAAATATCATCACGTAAATTTTATTACTCCGTTGAGATAATTATGCACAAAATTAGTAGCAGTTATCCTACGCATTTCAAACTAGAATAATAACCCACTTGGCGGCCCTTTTGCAGTTTAAGAATTTGGTATTCCTTCATATAGCTTACTTCCTTCATAATAGATGAGTTTCGGCAATATATTATATAGCCCGTTTCAAACAATGATTTGACTTATTAACTATTTACTGATAAATATTGTGGGAGCTTTAGGACACTCAGACCAAATTGACAATTTGGCACAGTACTGAAGTATGGAAATATATGTAATCAGTAACATCTAAAAACACTAGCCAAATGCAATTTTTAAGTACCATTTGTCATCAGTTTTATTTATTATCATGGAAAACAATTTTCTCCTTACAGAGGTTTTCAATATGCAACTGATTTAATAGCCTTCGTTATCAAGGAATAATTAAGGACAATCAAATACAGGAACAAATTAGTAAACGTTAAGAAATACAGTTGTTTTTAAATTTGGCGGTATATTATAGCTGTGTAAAATGAATTTAATAGATATAAAATATTTCTTAATAGATTTATTTAGTGATAGATAAGGCTTAGAACAATAGGAATACCCTAATAAGTTCCAAAATTCATGCCCTGCAGAAAAAAAGTAGGAAATGTCGTTTTGATAAGGTCCAAAAAGTAACTAACTGATTGTGGTCTCGAATTCCAAACAGATTTTGCCTACATTTTGAAATTCCGACACTTGGATTTCGAGACCATTTACCAGTGACAATTTATTGTTTTAATTCCCAATAAAAACGAATCGTAGATTGTTATCTAACTTCGATATACCCGTTATCAATAAATATAGATGACATACTTGAGACGATTATAATGGCCTTGTCTAGGGCGATTATCGGTTATCAAGTTTTTTACTAATACAAAGATTACGTAACGATATAAATAGAATGCAACCTCTTGCGGATGGAAGCGATAAGGAGCATAATACAAAGGTAAAATGGGTGATAACGAAGCTCAAAAATACAAACTGTTGTAAGTCTGTCGATATTGGAGCTTATTTCAGTTTTTCCGCAATGTGTAAAAGTTCATTCAAAAATTGCAAGAAAACAAATAGGATATGAACATAAAACTGCAAAATAATTGTTGGAGCTAATTCATTCGATTTATTAAAGGTTAATATTAACTTCAAATGAATCAACTGTAGTAACGCAGGACTTAAATTGCTGCTATATGATCGAGTAAAGACTGTGAAAATTCATTGCAAGTACAGAGAGTGTGTAGCTGAGACTGTACGCAAATTACGTGAAACTTTCGGTAGAAGGAGCGAATCGAATAAAACAACTGTAAACTTTGAACAAATGGGTTCAGTTGCAGAAAATTAAAAAACAGGACTGCGTCGCGTCGTACTGACCGTTTTGCCGAAAATATTGCTGCAGTTCAGCTAACACAAGAATTGAAACCAGACTACCATTTAATGCAGCGGGCATTCACTGACTGGATGTTGGAGAATCAACAAATGGACGGTGATTTTGTTGAGAAATTCACCTTTAGCGAGTATGCTAAAAGAGAGCGGAGGACATTTGCCCGATATCCTCCTTTATATTAAATGTCAATGTCTACCCTTTAAAAACATGTAAAAACTTTGCCAACTTATTAATTAATTAATAAATTATTTTTTCCTCATATCCTGCGTTTCTTTTGGGACACCCTATAGAATAAATTAACTTAAAATACTCATTAATTAAAATAAATGAATAAGAAACTGAATATATTTTTTTTCTCATAGAACTCTGATTTCTTATTACCTATAACCTTATTTCTATATAACTGTTTTAAATGACATTTAGTGTTATATATTTGAAAACTGTTGCAAATATATTTTAACTTACTAATAATGATAATACTTCCTCAATATTGATGAACAGATTAATGACAGAATAAATCTAAAGTAAATGAATACCCTACATTAATGAGGGCTGACTACAAAATAAGCCTTATACCTGATACTCCTACCTACCTGTGAATGGTATCATATAAAATATAAATAATTATATAGACTATTATTTCAATACCTGTAATTCTAATAAGTTCACTATTCATAAAAATATGTAATTAAAATTTACCACAATATTTATCATACACCTACACCCAATTTTGTTTTATTGAAATCACATGTGTAACATAAAACATATATTCGTTTCCTCATTTGATATATCAAAACAATGATCTACTAATGGATAAATTAGGTACGTACGTACTTACAGTAGGTTAAGATATTCAAGAAAGAAGGACTAAAGCTTTAAGTTTAAATAATCATCACCCTCGTTAGTTCACAACAACTGTTATTATCCTCTTAATTTAGCAGACCATTTGGAAATTCCTTTTTACCTTCTATGCCATTTTAAATTTTCTGAGTACCCTCATTTCCAAAGCAGACTTACCAAGATGAGTATTCCTAAATTTTTCAGAAAATAAAAAATAAAAGGTATTATTCTAGATGGTGTGTGTATATCAATGAAAATGATTTTAGCATTTGATTAAAAATTTTGATTGACATTCTTATACCACATTAGTTATTAGCATTACTTATATCTTATAAAAGTAATATTGCATATGAATTTTAATATTTGTTCAGTAGGAATTTACATTTTAAGTAAATTATACAGTAATATTTAAATTTATCTGAGTTGGATCAATTTACCTCAATAGTAATGTGATTTCTTAAAAAATTACGGACCTTCAAAGAAAAATGTTTTATTGCATTTCAATTTAATGTTTTGGGATATCCGGCAATGAACGGAGGCTTCTTATTACCTAACTAAATAATAATAAATTAAGATGTATTTACAATGAGATTTCTCGTTCTCTTAGGTAGCTATAGATAACACCGACATGATATGGTTAATTTTATTAAAAATTTATGTTTATTTAAAGTTTACACCATACTAAACAGATGTAAGCAAGTATATTTTGATATTCAGAAATTCATTTGAAACTCATTCTTGTAATTTTATTTTTTGTTGAACAAAAGAATGCTTATATTCTATGGAAAAATTGTATTTTAGTTCTGCCAGGGAAAGTTATGAAGCCATTGGTTATGTTCAAGAGAGCTTTGTTCTTTTTTAAACTAGAGAAGTATTTTTTCTTGACAGACTATTTTTAAACATTATAATTTCTTGTTCAATTTATAATGTTTCATAAGAAACTAGCCGGTCTTGAAACGTTCTTAAGGACTGTTTTGATGTAGTCTATCAAATTCAGAATATGTATATTATATCATCCTAACTTTAATTTTTTGTTTGTTATATGTATATAACCTACTCATCGACATTATTCTTCCAGTTCTAGGAACTAAGAACTGAATTAATAATATCAGATATCGAAAAACACACATTATAAAATATTATTATCTGCACCAAACCTTTTTCGGTCTTTGATAAATACAGATTTGCCTATGATTTTTGGGACGTTTTCAAACAAAATAAAATTTTGCTGAGGTCTGACCGATTAAATAAAAATAAAACGAAACGCTTACAATTTTGGGTCACTTATTTCTAAACTTTAATTTTTGCGAGCATATACAGGGTGTTTTTAAATAACTGCGAAATATTTTAGGGAGTGGTTGCCGAAGTTATTTTATGAAAAAAGTCCATATAAACGAAATATGCTTCGTTTCCGAGTAGTGATGTAAATGGTAAAATGACAAATTGTTACTTACATAAATTACTGTACAATTACCGTAATATTACGCACCGCGAGATAACGGTTGTAATTTATGTAATTTTTGTAACTTACGTAAATTACGTAATTTACTATAATTAAAGTTAATTTACACTTAATTTTAAATATCGCGCCAATTTCAATTTTGACATTTAATTTTTTATAACTATTCTTTTATTTTAGCAATATTAGCATTCATTCTGAAGAGTATGGTGATAGTGAGGATGAGGACCAGGATTATACAAGTTCTAATAGCTGATTTACATTGACAATTTATCCATGAATAAATTAACGAAGTTCTTTATGAATTAATTCACGATTTTATTGGTAAACAGTGTGGTTTTACACTGCTACAGACTTTGTCAAGTTTTTTGACGCATAAATCAGTTTTACCAACAAATCAAAGAAGCAAATAAATTTCAAAAATGTCACCTTTCCACTCATAATTGTAGTGACACAACAGCGGTACCGTTTTGACACATATCATGTAAACATTAGTTTTTGTAAGTAACAAATCAGTAAAAACAATGTAAAACTAGTACGACGCCACACAATTATTTACATATTCCAATAACATAACCTCATTACTGATCTTAGGCAGGAAATCTGTTGGGTTGGTACTTCTGAACTTCACAAAGAAATTGACGAAAATTAGAGCATGTTCTAATTCGTCAAGAACTTGATGAATAAATTCATGACGTTATTTGACAGTAGACAAGAAATTCGACAAGTGTAATGCCCCAAGCATTACACTTGTCCAATTTCTTGATGAAGCGACTTCATGAATTCATTCGTCAATAAATTGTCAATGTAAAACAGCTATTTCCGAGATACACAGTGTTTAAATTTTAATTTTTTATTTATTTTTATTAATTATTTCAAAGAGTTAAGGACATTGACTCAAAATTAGATGGTTGTATTTTATTTAGAAATATTGACAGCATTGAAATTAAAAATACACAACTTGCAATAAAATATGTTTTATATTTTTCCTCAAAAACGCTGCGTCCTACGAAAAAAATTGAAGACCAATTTCATTCAGAATTGGTGGCAGATTTCTAAAAAAATATCAAAATGGGATAATGTCAGTGGCGCACCATTTCCTTTTATTAAAAAAGTTTGTGGCATTCTCGCACGTGCCAATGGTGCAAGTAGAAATATTCGGATCACCCCAAAAAATGCACATTTATCCCTCCAATGCGTTTTTCAAATTTCCAGTCAATATATTTGAAATAATTAATAAAAATAAATAGAAAATTAAAATTTAAACACTCTGGATCTCGGAAACGAAGCATATTTCTATACTTTTTTCACAAAATAACTTCAGCAACCGCTCCCTAAAATATTTCCCACTTATTTACAAATACCCTGTAAGTATGTAGAAATGTCACAAATAAAATGAAATGATCCTTAAAACTAGGTACATATTTAAAACTGTTTTGTCAAGAAGAAGTACCTCAGGGGGTACATTTTCTGGTTAATTTATTTATTTTTGTATAACAAACAAAATACCATTTTTGCACCATTTCACTATAACAGAAATACAGATAAAAATGATAAATGGATACTAAAACAAAGTCAAAGAACTTAACCTATAAAAAAGTGAAGTCACACGCGCTAGTCACACGCGTTAATCTCACTTCATGTACCGTTTGCTAGTCTCGAAATATCTTAAAAAGTGGATTTTCTAAAAATTACGAAATAGAAGAATGAGATCTTGTAACTTTTTTTAGAAGGTAAAAAATAAAAAATGTAGATAACTTAATCCAAATTAAATTTTGAAGTATAGGTCATTCACTTCCGGGCACCCTGTATAATTTATCGCTGTGCTGTTACTGATAATATTGACAGTTTTTAATTTATCTGTGCCATCCAATTATGTCACATAAACCAAGTTTCTATCACGTAGTACTCAATTAACGATATTAAAGTATACCTAATGTTTCTTTAAGGTAAAATCATTTACCTAGCAAATATAATTAAGTCTATTTTATAATTATTTTAATTATATTTCGTTCAAATTTTGTAACTATGAGTACAATGTTTATAACATTACACAAGTTTTATTGCGGGACTACTCAGCATTATACAAATTTTTGATTTATTGTTTCTCAATAAAATTATAAAATGGGTGGTGATATAGCGTATCACATGAATTTTTATCAAATACAAACAAAATAGCCTACGACGGCATTTATCAATCTAAAGACTTAATAGATAAATAAAGATAAAGATATCATGTCAAATTACATTGCTCGTTTTGTTTATAGGCATTCTCAAGTGAAACTTGGTAAAGTGTGTTCAAGGGGATTCTTCGACAGATTATCCCTAATCCCACTTAAATCAATTATACACCGACATCCCGAGTGTGCATAAGGCCCACGCAGACTAGAAGATTACTCGAAATGCGGATATATAAAACCGACGGTACATTTGTAGAAAATCAAAGGGACACTGAGTTCGGATGGAATCTTAACGAAGTTGTGGTAAATGAAAACGTCAAAGAAGTAAATGAAAATCATTCTCATGGCAAGGAAGTAAATATAAGGAACAACCCGAAATCCCATTTAGTCCAGTTACAAAAGGAAGCCGCTTTCATGGAATCTGTGGACATAGTGGAACCAGAAAAACCAATAGTGGTGAAACACGTTCAAGTAAATATCAAAACAGAGCCTATAGTGAACGTTATCAATTGTAAGATGGACATTGAGGGTCCTCCAATAAAGAAAAACAATTCGAAGCTAGCCAGTGAGTTAAAAAATGTACAATTCACTGTACCTTCGAAAGAGGAACTAGCAAAATTAATAAACCCATGCAATATCGAAACTAAAGCTCTAATGTCCATCATATACTTCGCAAAATATAAATCATTAATCAAAGAAGAGACCTCTGCGGAATTATTCAAAACAGTCAACTTTAAAACCACTAATTACAAATACTTAATTAAAGACAAACAGGAAAATATAAAGGAAGAGATACTGAAAGACATCCATCACTACTATGCTACGAACGAGGAAAACATGTTATCTCTGATGATGGAACTAATTTTGGCCGATATAGGCTGTAATCTAGAAGACATCGTTGACATAGATAACAACATTAATAAAGCCAATGATTCACAAACTAGCGATCGGAGCAATGGCATTACAAGTACTTTTTTCAATAGAGAATTGAGTCCCTTTGGAAACAGTGACTCCAATGTGTCCGACAGATGCAGCATTTTAAGCAGTATTGGCCTCGATGACGAGCAGAAGAGCCTGCAGAGCTTATGCGAAGAGACATTGGAAATGCGTTTACAAACAGCTGAGATCAAAGAAAGCTTTCAGGTAAGTGTTCATCCGAATCTTAATGCAAATGTGCGTCACTTTTTAAATCTTTTATCAGGCATACAAATTTAAGTATAAACGATTCAAGTAATCATTATTAAGTCCGATTCTAACTAAAATACGTTGAAATATATTGAATGCACACCGACTTATTTGTTTTAGCTCTATTTTATTTATACTCGGATATAATACTCTTACCTCAAATGTGATAAAGCAGCATAGATTGTGGGCTAATTTTCGAGAAATTAATAATGGTGCAAACTCATCCTGGAAACCATGTTTGTTTTGAAATCCTTCAACGTTTAAAGGGATTTGTAATATGCATTCCTCTCTCAATACAAATGATTATGATTAATCCTAGAAACAGCCTTTAAATACACAGGGTGTAATAGTGATTGCGACAACTTTTTGGATTGATTCCTCTTAAAACAAACAAAAAAACAATGGTAATATTTTTTCCTAAAAGGATTCCTAAGGGCTGGCTACGTTCAACGATTGAATGTAACCCTCAGTTGTTGGTATAATTACTCAACAACCTTTAAAACATCGACATTAAACACTATAAAGTGTTGGAAATTGAGGAGCATAGATAAAAGCCAAAAACTATCATGCAACACTGTCCGAAGGTTAATTCTTATTGCATTCATATTTTATAGAATTTTTTTCATCCATTTTAGAATATTTTCTTATACGGGGTGTCTCACACTTAGGTGTAAAAAATTTAATTACAGCTTTTCCTGATCGGGACAAAAATACAATTATTAAGAAATTGAGGAGCATAGATAAAAGCCAAAAACTATAATGCAACACTCTCCGAAGGTTAATTCTTATTGCGTTCATATTTTATAGAATTTTTTTCATCCATTTTAGATTATTTTCTTATACGGGGTGTCTCACAATTAGGTGTAAAAAATTTAATTACAGCTTCTCCTGATCGGGACAAAACAATTAAACGAATACGAGGTCTTTTGAGAAAATAAGCGACTAACATGCTTTCTTGGGGCGTGGAGATTCTTTGACAATCCATTGAACTTTTGTCTCAATGTCGTGACCGTAAACCCAGCTTTCGTCTCTCGTTATGATCCTTTGAATGAATGTTTCATCATCATTGGATTGTTCAAGCAATTGCCGACAAACGTCCAAATGATTTTCTTTCTGCTGTTCGGCCATCAAACGAGAAACAAATTTTGTTCCAACTCGATGCATGTTCAATTTTTCAGTCAATATTTCATGCACGACCCAATTGAGATGCTAACCTCTTCTGCAATATCTTTAACAGTCAATTGGAGGTTTGCACGCACCAGATCTTTGACTTTCTGAACGTGGAAGTCAACAGTTGCAGTCGAAGGCCTTCTTGGTCGAGGATCATCTTCAACTGACTGACTACTACTTTTAAATCGTGAAAACCATTCCTACGACCCAGAAGATCATCTCCGTAAGCTTGGTTCAGAAGTTGAAACATTTCCGTTAAAGTTTTCTCCAGTTTCACGCAAAATTTTACATTGCACAGTTGTTACAGAAAATAGCACATTTCAAAAATCGTGACTAAGACTTAAACACGTTGCACTCAAATAACAATACCATGAAAACTAAATGAGACATCAACAATCCAAGAACATGTGTTTACAAAGAAGGTTACGCGCAACGCAATGCTGCCAACTGCATATCACTAAATATCTCCATTAACGCATGGTTAAAAAAGTTCGGTTATTTTATGAACAGACCACGTATGCTTCCAAATTGCTTCCTTAAAAGGTTTCCAAAGAAGTATTTTTATACATTTTTTTACGATGACTCTTATAACCGCAAATGAACATAAGCAAAAAATTAACCAATATCTCGGTTTTACAACAAATTAGCAATTTAGAAAAAATATGTTACCTATTTTTTAATACTCATCCTATGCCTTTGATTAAGATATTGTCCATAATTATTTACTTGAGGCACTTTTTATTACTTTCTTTGCTTAATTTGATATTTCCGCTACTCAGAAATAAATATATAAAACAAATTCTTTCGTTAACCCTTTTCAATGTAAGAGATTATTTATTTAAAAATTCGTTTTCTTTTCAGTATGGCAGAAATATCCAATTATATATAAAAAGCAACAGGAAACTCTGGTACACGGAATATTGAGACACCCTGTATAATATAAATTATATAGATTAATTATACGTTTTTAGACAATCTCAAGAAACTTAAATTACTATTGCAAGAATTTTCACCCATTCTGAATTTTATAGAAAGCTTGCTTACGATTAAGGCTTATCTGATTTAGTTATAGTAGGATCACATTCGATGCAAAGTAATAAATCATAGCCTGTCAAGGGATCCATTGTAGTACGGTTTTAAGGGGTTTATAAATTGATTAATTTCTTTATGCATTATGGATTAATAGTTATATATTTATGAAGGACAAAATGAAAAACAAAGNTCAGGAAGAAGAAAACCGAGTAAATCAATTAATCAAAATAACCGCCGCACTGAGGGAAGAAATGAGGGAAGCTCTCTACCTAGATGATATTTTACATTTGTTAGAAGGCAACTTAGAAAAAGTGAAGCTAGAGTTACCATTTAAAATATTCTACAAAGAAGAAAGCAGCCAATTAAATTTAATAGTCTAACGTTAGGTTGTACATAAAAATAAATGTTAAAATTTCCAGTATGGAGACTATTGGATCAATATTCGTTTACATAGCAACTTAAGTTTATCGAATAGCTGAATGTCCTGTCAAAATGGCTAAAAAGGGCCAAGTTCAGTTGCAGACTGAAGTAACGAATGAGGATGAATGGGAGAAACTTTTACAGAAAGAAGGGCTCATCCGTAAGTTGATTTAAAATTTTATTTAATTATTTATAACAAGATTTAGTACAAAGTGTAAAGCAGAAAGTATTTGGCCTCATATGTCAACAACTGTCTGGTTAAAATTATCATCAATCTGTTAAGACATTGTGCTGTTAATTTTTAATAATGACAGAGTTAAAAATAGAAATATTAATTTGGATTTGTAAATAACCTAGAGAATACATGCGAGAATAATTATTTACCCTATTAAATTCGAAGACGTAAGACATTGTACATAAGTTTTCGACAATTTGGTCTCTTAACGCAAATATACAGGGTGTCCCTGAAAAGGATGGACAACCCCAGGTTCCTTGGATGAAAATAAGACTATTTAGCCTAACTTACCTATATACAAGAGTGCACGCCTACTGATATATAACCTTCTAAATATAAAATAGATAACCTAATTTTTTTCAAATAATTTGAAAACCGTTTTTCTTAGTAACTTCAAATTTGGTACACATATTTTTTTATATAAGCGCAATGTAAATATAAAATTTGGTGAGAATACAAATACAGGATGTTCTCTTTCTAATGCCTGTGTGCCACTAGCAATCCCGAAACTTTTTTGTGTGTATGCCAATGACGCCAGAATTTGTATTTTTAAAAATAAGCACTATTTTAGAAAATGTTTTGCCTCTTACAAAATGTTTGATATCGTTTATAGATTTCGAGTAAAATTGGCAACCTCAAAGCAGGGAATAATAATGAAAAAACTTCACATTAAAAAAACACAATTAACTACACATTTTTAGTCTTAGTATTATCAATCAATACAATAAAAAATCGACAGTATTTTAAATAAACAATATCAACTAATAATATAAGAAAGTCAACATAAAAACTTTAAATAAATCTAAATTGATTTTTGTAATCACATTAAAATAATATTATAGTAAATGCTCAAAGTGACTTCCTTGTTCTTGAACGCAAGCATTAATTCTTTTTAGGAAATTAAAATTAATTTTATCGATTACCTACCTCTCATAACATTAATTTCATTTTGTATTCTTTCCCATAATTCGTTTTCTGTATTTACTGAAACGCTATCAACTGTAGTCCTCAACACTCCCCAAAGGAAGTTACATGAGTTTAGGTCCAGGGATCGAGGTGGCCATTTTAAAGGGACATTATTTCCCTGTTAGGATAGTGCTCATCTAGGTATTGCCTTACCGATAAGGCAAAATGGGTAGTGCCCCTTCATGCATGAAAACAGTATTCATTCGTAGCGTTATCGGTAACTCCTCAGACAGATAGGTTCAATGTAGCAGGTAATATAACAGGACCAATTAAAATATGTACTACCAATAATACTAGCGTAAATGTTAATCATTAATTCATGTTGAAATCGTCTTTTACTGATTCCATATGGATTTTCATCACAACAAACAAGTTTATTATGTGAATTAAAAATACCCCTTCTAGTAAAAGCAGTTTCGTCTGTAAATAGGATTTTCTTGTGAATATTATCGTCTCTATTTCTGAGTTCCTGAATACTTTGACTGAAAGCAAAACGTGACGGAGGATCTATTGGTAGGTAAAAGTTCTTGAACTTGATTCTTGAGTCTTTTAATTAATTAACAGAACTTTTTGAAAGCCAACCTCTGCCGCTAAACGTCTTGTACTTCCTTGCAGAAATTTTTCGACCCTTTCCAAAATTTGTTCCTCCAGCTGAATAGTTCTAGTCGAATGTTGTCCACGATTTAATGTTACAGGTAAAAAGACGGTATGTTTGCCGAAGGTGTCTCTCCACTTTAGCAAATGTTTAGTGATTTGGAATTCTTCGATTAGGAAATCTTTCCTAATTTCCTTCACAATAACCCAAATCTAGTAACTTATCAGTTTGTTCAGCAAAAGTATAAATTGCAACCATAGTAAAGAAGATATTAAAAAACAAAGTAAACCAAAATTAAATGACACCTAACTTGATACTGAAGCTTTTAATTATTGTTATGAATTTGTTTCTTTGTTATGTGACACCATACTAGACTGATCCAATTATTTTAAACTGATTTTATATTATTTAATGTGTAAAGAATGCTAATTTTACTCGAAATCCATAAACGATATCAAAATTTTGTAAGAGGCAAAAAATATTCTAAAATAGTGCTTATTTTTTAAAATATAAATTCTGTCGTTACTGGCATACACACAAAAAAGCGGACAGGTACTAGAAAGAGATATATAAATTCTCACTAAATTCTATATTTACATTGCCCTTATATAAAAAATATGTGTACGAAATTTGAAGTTTCTAATAAAAACAGTTTTCAAATTAATTGAAAAAAACTAGGTTATCTGTTCTATATTTAGAAGGTTATATCTCAGTAGGCGTGCACTTTTTTATATAGGTAAGTTAGGTTAAATAGTCTTATTTTCATCCAAGGAACCTGTGGTCAAGCGTTATCCCTCGTTTTCAGGGACACCTTGTATATTGTTAATTTGACATATATTTTCAAAACAAATGTAACAATAAGTTATCTGTATCCACATATAATCAACTGGGTCAAAATTTATAAGGGTCTATTCTTAAATTTTCCTTTAAAATTTAAAGGCCTCTCAAAAGGTATGATTTTAACGGCCCTTTAAAAATAATCTGAGGAATGTATTCTGTATGCTTATGTTATAAAGACCCTTTAAAATGAACTATTTTTAAAGGAATCCTTTAAATGTTATCCCAAAATATTTGGCAACGTTTATTCGAACTACTACGCTAACAGTAGTTCCACAGACCTGTTGACATTTTGATATACAGATTGACCTAACCTATAAAACTAGTTATTGTTACTAGTTTAGTTAACTGTTGAATACTAATAATTGTCATTTCTGACTGTTCTAAAATGTCTCGGGCACCCAGAACTACAAAAAAATTATGAACAATTTTCTAGAAGAAAATAAAATGCTAACTTCCCACTTAAATAAAATAGGGCCAGAAAACAGTTATACTCCGCGGTAGAAATTATAGAGAGTGACTCATCGCTAGCTTTTGGACTAGTAAGGGGGATGAAGTGTGCCGGGAACGAAAATCCATTGGCGTGTCCGCGTAAAAGGCAACAAGATATAGAAAATATTGAAAAAATATAATAAAACATAACATCTAATATTTTTTACGGTTTGCTATAACCGGCACTTTGATCCATTTTAATTATTACAGCATTTTAAAACGTCCCAGTTGTGTTTTTTTAATTTATAAATTTATTATAGCCATGGAATTAGACCCCTCGTCTACGCTTATGCTATGACGTTTCTCAGGACGGGTAAATCAAGTCCGTTTACACCCACTAAAAAAGCATTTCCCTATTCCCTACCAAGTGCAAAAGACAGAGATACAATATAGATCGACGTTCAGTGTAACTCAGTCTATAGACGATTATAGATTCTATCGATGTGCGTAGCAAGCGGCACAAAGATAAATAATATTGAACCGTATAAAAATCATTTTATATTTTATACGCATTATGGTAATAGTGTTTTTATATTATGTCTGAATCACTCTCTATAATTTTGACCGCGGAGTATAGGCAGTGGAAAGAAGTAAGTATTTCCTATTAATTTTAATAATCATGTTCGCTATAAATATTTTCCCTGACCGCAACCTAACTGATAGCTCCAACTTGCAAAAAAATTTAGATATGCAAGAATTTTTAAATGTACTGGGTATAGCAGTATTTCTATGCCCTTGAATCATGTGTTCACTTACCACTCAATTATAATTTTTGCAACTTCTTTGTTAAAGCGGAAAATACTTTTAAACAATCTATTAGGTAAATGAAAGGGAATATTCACGTCCCTAATAATTTTCTGTTGTAATCTGAGTTGAGCCCTAAAATTAAATAATTAAGTATTTATTACCTAATTATAAAATTTTAAATAAATGTATGCTTTAACTCTCTTCATTTTCCTCAACTAAATGTCACCAAAAATATTGTAAAATGCAATTTTTCAATTTAAATGTCAACTTTGAACATACTTTCAAAAATTACTTTTTAAAGGAAAATTTTAAAGGAATCCTTTAAAAAATTTTAGCAGAAAAAAAAAGAGAATACGAACATAATTTTAACAACACTTAAAATTTTAAGGCCCTTTAAATTTTAAAGGAATCTTAAAGAATTATGTTAAAAGTAAAATGTATTTTCAAATATTTTGTATACTTACCCACATAAAAAACTTATTGTAATTATGGAATTTTAAAATAAATATTTTTTAATGTACCAACCTCTTCTATTCAACATCGTTGTTAGCTAAAATCTGAATGAGGTTGCGTTTATAGTTTCTTTTTGATTTTGTATAAAATCGTGTATTTTCATACCTTCCCTAATACCTGTATAATCCTTTTTATAGTTTTTAATTGGTAAATAATTCTTAAATTCTCACTCTGGTGTACGTGATAAGATTATTAAACAAAATATAATTAAAGTAACTTATGAGGTCAGTTGGCTCAAATTCACAAATTACTGTACATAGCAAACAGAAATAACTGGTTCCGGCAAAAAATAATGTACTTATTCCTAAGAAAAATACTGACAGTGTAGTAAAAATTTGTCACAGATACAGAGAAAAAAATCTGAAAATGTAAAGTACTGAAAATGTGAAAGTATTCCATGAAAAATATACCAGATATTTTTAATAAATAAACCACAAAGTAATGTTAATAAACAAATACCTACATATCAAATATTTATTTTTAATAGTCCAATATTTTTATACATGTGACTTAAATTGCAAATTTTGTATTATACTTCTGTAAAAAAATTATACTAATAAACAAATATGAATAAAACTTGGTGTTTATTTAAATACTAATAATTAATTTGGAAATCCCTTACTTAACTAAAAAACAATATAAAGATGTTGCTACTTGCAACTTGTTACAATTCGTAAATTTTTATCTATTGTTCCAACTCTCCTATATTTATACAAGTGAGATCATCACTAATTAATGGTGGAAGCCTAGCCCCTTATTTTCCGGAATACTTACAGATAAACATAATACATGCATTGTGATTCTGAATCTAAAAACAAGATATGTTTTTTATATTGATAATTTCGATATCGTTATTTCAATGTTTTCCTGGTAGGTTATCACAAAATTAATTGTGACAACTTTTAAATAGTAACTATAAGGCCAATTGTAGAGTAGTTAAAATGAAAAAAAAAAAACAACAGCTAAAAAGTAATTTTAACAAATTTTATACCTATGGAAA
Source organism: Anoplophora glabripennis (assembly GCF_000390285.2). Classification (NCBI taxonomy): domain Eukaryota; kingdom Metazoa; phylum Arthropoda; class Insecta; order Coleoptera; family Cerambycidae; genus Anoplophora; species Anoplophora glabripennis. The sequence goes on along the minus strand of NW_019416477.1, from coordinate 150,610 downwards.
AAATGAAATGAACTTTATAAAAGTGATTAGTATCTACACAAAATATAATTCTGCTCTTTGATATTTCAACTTCTCTTTCAACAGGATGCATTTGTGAAAAAGTACAAATGGTGCCTTGATAATCTTAAGCCTAAAATATGATAATTGTACTAAATATAGCTTAATCCGTAGTCGCTTCATTTACAAATTACAGGATTTATTTTAAAAAACAATTCAAAAATATCTCGTAAGTTCATTTGGTTCCCAATTGTATTTAATGAAAAAATGTCACTCAACATAAACATTAATAGAGTTTTAATTATTTTAATTTATTATACCTGTAACCGCAACTGTGAAAGAGCATGTCAGATGTATTTGTATGAATATCCTGAAAAAAAATAGATAGGAATTTGTTTGAATTTTGAGCACTCGAGAAATCTAGAAATAACTATGAGTACGGGATTATTGTATCGTGTGATGGTAATAGTTTAAATAACTAGGTGGATTTCACAGGGTCTAACGACACTTAGAGTGTACGATAATTCAAGAAACATAGAAATCTAAAAAAAATAAATAAATTTGGAACGAATATATTGAAGATGAATTTTTAGAGACAAAACGTGACAATCTGGTTCGAGCTGAGGCAGTACAGTATTGGGGGTCATGAAGGCTTGCAAAAAATGTAATAAAATTTGCAGGGTCGTATTTAAAAAAATGAAGTTGATAATGTTCCTGGAGATGACAAACGTTACATATAAAAATTGATTATGCCAAGGCAAAAAGTTGCCATGAAAAAGTACTCTTCTTTTTTCAATATCACCTCAAACAAGGCTGAAATTAAACAAAAACGGATTTCCAATTTTTCAAATATTTCGAAAACTAATGATGTTAGCCTTGATTTTTTAAAGGCATAATGTTGGTCTCCTGATTCCGCAACTTTGCCCCCATTTAAGCTACTTCGTATTTCTAACCGTATCCGAGATCCCTGTAGTTAGAAGCGAATTTGTAACAGCCTCTATTGATTGATGATTCTAAAACTGATTTTAGTAATTTTTTAACTATGTATTTTGAAAAATGGTTTTGATGCAAGTGTCCTGAACCAGATCGATTGATCAATTAGTTACGTAGTTATAGACGATTCAATTTCGAGCAGGCCGAAGCGGCAGCGCTCTCTGCTTCCCCCACCACCACCACCACCCGTACGATTTTATTGAATTTCTCGCTTGCATAAATAACTTTAAACATGTTTTAAAGTAGGTTGCCAATGAAGAAAAGTATTGTAATCTTAGACCTGGTAAATACTCGGAATACCAAAGGTATTTTTCGAAAAATTAGCCCGGATGTCCCAGTACATTTAGTGTAAATGACGGCTATAACTACGTAACTAATTGATCAATCGATCTGTTTTTTTTTAAAAGAAGAGTCTTTCCAAGAACTTTTAAAACCTGCTTTAAAAAATTTGATTTGATTGAATATTCACAAAGTTCTAATTGTTTATAAGTATAAAAATTCGACCAATGTTTATACAAGCGCCAGAGCTCTCCTAATTGACGGATTCGAATTTTTCAAAAAAAGTTTGAAAGCCTGAGAGCCCTTCTATATGTGATTAAATTTTCAAGTATCTAAGGGCCTTGGTTTTTGCTGTGCAAAATTTTGAAAATTTGCAATTTTTCTTTTTAATCTGGATTGCAAAATTATTATGCAAAATCTATCGAACCGATTTTGATGAAATTTGGTGTAATGATTCAACATAACATGAAGTTTTCTTGAGCCAAGTATAAAGGTCCTGCACCCAATTTAAATACACCAAAAAAATTCCCTAAAAAGTATTGTTTTTTAACCCCATTTTTGTGATTTTTTCGATTTTTACCATAATAATCATGATTCATTCGATTTGTATCCAGTCATGTATTGTAAAAAATTTAATTACAAACATTTTTTTCCTCTACTATTTTCGCCTAAAATCAACTCTTAAAAAGATACATAATTAAATAGGAAGAAAAATATGACATTTTTCCAATTTTTTTAACATATTGTGCCGTCAAAAGTTAAGCCCACGTTTTTTTTATGCGCATAGAAAAATTTGCATTTCTAGTGATATTTGAAAGCCAAAAAGCCAAAAATCTCCGTGGATATACGATTCACCCAAACCAAAACAGATACCGCCTGGTCTAATTCTAAATCTCGTTTTAATAACATTGGTACCGACGCTTCATTTCGTTATATCTTTTTGAAATCTTTCTCCTTGCGCCTCAATGTAATCACCCAAATATTAAAGAAGCAAATGAAATTTGACAACGATTTTGTAGAAAAATATATTTACCTCATTTATTTTACTTATCCTCAAAAAATTGCTATTTCGTTTTGCAATTTTCATACTCGGATATGTCTCCATTTACGAGATATTTATCTTTCGGGGAATATTTTAGATAAGAATTTTATTAAGAAGGAATGTCAGTTGTGAATTAATCAAGATTAAGATTACTTTTACATATTAAAATATAGAGCCTTCATAAATGTTTACAAGCCACACGATCGCCCAGCAACCAACATTGCAAGACTGGTACTTGTAACGCAAAATCCCTAAATTTTAATGATTTGTTTAGAATGAACAATAACATACCGTTACGTCTACACTGGAGGTAACACAATCGCTGATTGATTGAATAAAATAGAATGTTGTGTTTTAATGTAATCTTGATCTTATTGTTTTAATAATTTTTAATTTTACCGAAATTTAATTACCAACGCCAGACAATAAAATTACTCTTTCGAACACAATTAGTAGTCACGTGGCTTGTAATCATTTATGAAGGATCTGTAGTTAAAACAATTAGTAACTTATTGTTTTAAATAAAACTAAGTTTCCTGTATCCGTAATATTAATGCAACAATAATAATTTTTATTACAAAAAATGAACGAATAATAATTATTAAAAATAAAATAATGTGTTTTTAATTGTTGTTCTGACATTAAGGTGCCAATTATTTTGTTTCCAGTTGTCGATGTTTACTCGGAGTGGTGCGGCCCATGTCAGGGAATGGCGGCCAATTTGAAAAAAATTAAACTAGAAATCGGTGGAGACATGCTCCATTTAGCGACAGTAATTCAATTCAAAGCAAGCTTGAAATATTTAAAAACCTTTTATATTCCAGGCCAAAAGTGACTACATCGAAGATCTCAAAAGGTTCAGAAACAGAAGTGAGCCGACATGGATGTTCATATCTGTAAGTACGAGCTCGAATTCCTTTTTCGGAAAGTAAAATTTATTCATCGTTTACTGGATGTTACAATAAAGTTCGCTGCTGAACACCATTGTATTTTGAAACAGATATTGTGGAATGATCTCAGAACTACTACTCCTGATATCAGCAAAATACCTTTCTTTCAATATTTCTTCAATATCTGACAAAAAAAAAGTCGCCGGGATGAAAAATAAATAACATGAAAATATAACTTTCGAGAGTAACCTCGAACTAGAAAAATTAAAAAAGCTCCAGTACAATCCGAGAAAACATAAATTGAAAATGGGGCACTCGTTTTTTTTGTAGGTCTTTGTAGTGGTGCACCGCTCGCCTAATACAGCAAGCGCGTTGTTATGAGACGAGTCTTTACCATCTTTTCAACCAACCTTTCCAATGCTCCCAAAAAGCAAAGCTTCTAGTCTAAATAATAAATTACAGTGTAGTACTGGAAAAGTAATATTTTTCTTTACTCATTTCCTTTAATCTCATACTTATTTCTAGTACAAGGTCATTCAGAGAATATTCTTAACTGTTTGTCTTTGTGTCTGAAAATACCAAAGTTTTAGGAAATTTTCTTGCGATTTTAAAGCAATACATAAAAGACAATTGAATGTTGCACTTCAAAGATATAAAAATTTAGTAAATCTATACAGGGTGATTCACCTTATCTAAAAAGAAATTTTTAAATGTACTTACAAGTAAAATTTTGTAAAAAAAAAAGGGCAGTTCGAAAATGATTTAAAAATGCACCTCTGCATGGCACTGGAAACTGACGATCGGTACGGCGGCAAAGTGTAATAAAAAAATCAACTGCTTTTTCCGCTATTGTAATTATTAATTAACAAAATTAATTTGTGGTTTTAATTATCAAAATAATTTGACATATCTGATGTTATAACAACTTTTCAAAATTTTATCCACCGACATTTGAGCCCGTCTTACCCAGTGTCTACGAACTAACACAAATGTTGTCTTGCTTCGCAATAACACAAATGCTTTACCATAACACAAATGTTGTCTTGGTTCACCATAAATTAAAACTATATCCATCAACTTCGAGTTGCTATACACGTAAGCCATTTTTGACACTTGAAAAACTAATGTAAACACTATCGCAAAACCGTTAATACTAAAATCGGATTTCAGTTCAGTATTCGGAATCGCCTGAGGCACGTGGAGAGAGAGCGCATTGCGTACAGCGTACAACGGGAATGACACTAGATACTACAGTAGCCCAGCGATGTAAGAGTTGAAAATACTACAATAATTTTTTTCTCAAAAACTATAAGGATCTTACACAAATTTCGGCCGATATCGGCCCCATTATTCATGACGCATCTATTCCCAATTTTTTTTGGATAAGCTGTGAATCACCCTGTATATTATATTTCTCTTCATCTCTTTTTTTATTACAGTGATACCTATTTGCCATACCTATATTTACTTTGATTCTTGCACAATATTTTGGTTTATTTACTGATCCTGCACATAATCAAGGTTGGCATGGAACCACTGCGTAGTTATGTTTTTCGCTGTTAAATTTACTAAACAAATCTTTAAATTTTCTATTAAGAAAAACAATATTTTTATAAAATGTGTTTTATACCTACATCCTGTTCTAGATAAAGAACATATATGTATTGCATGCAAGTTTTTGGATACCTTTTTACCCACCCTACTGATTCGTTCAATATTTTTCCGTGCAGTGATAGGGCAGAAGCCTTGAATTCGACGATTCCACAATATCCACTAATTCATTGTTCTGGAAACTAACATCAATACACCAACTGAAACTACCGATTGTCATTTATAAAACAGTTTCATTAATGCCGTTGTGTAAAGCCTTAAACATTTTTTTGTCCACGATGGTACTAAGATGATTATAATATTCTGCAATAAAGAATACAACACTTCTACTGCAATAAGTTCTCGTGATCTATAGGAATTTTTAGTTATGACTAAATATGCTCAAGGGGTTAAAATGCAAATTCAGCCAGTGTTTTTATTATTTCTAGAAAATACAACTGGAATCTTGCCAGGAACGTCCAACAGTACCACCTTTAAAGATCCATTCGTCAAGGAAAACGAACTGGCATATGTCTTCTTTTTTAAATCTAATGAATTGATGTAAAAAAATGTATATGCTTCATTGCAATGATGGATAGCTCTATTAGTCCACGACGTGGATATTTAAAATCGGTTGAATCTTCCATAGCCATGTTATGAAGAGATCTCGTTCCTGAAGTTTTTCTAGCAATGTTTTCAAAGAAATATGTTTCTCTAAAATAATATCAACTTTCATATAAAAATAATACTATATTATTCATATTAATAATATAATTAACTGCCTCTATACATTTCATAAATAACATTCCAAATTGCAATTTTGTTAAAATCATCAACATCTACAACTCGTTGTTACCGTTGACGTTTCTTTTGTAGTCTTCTAGGTGTTTCATCTATTTTATGCTTAGCTACAACATAATTTACTGTAGAAACACTCAGATGTAAGACCTCTGCAACTCTCCGGAGCAAAGAATATTATGATTCGCCATTTTATCAAACAATTTTATTTATATCTAACAATTTTATCTAACAATTTTGACATGAAATTTAAATATTGTTAATAATATTTAATACACAGTTCAAGAGTGACCCTCCAATTTCGCGTTCCTGTTCAAAATATATTAAATATTAAAATATTAAAAACTCCGCCATTGCTTGAGCATCACTCGATAAAGGTAACATGTCAATGCAACACACTGTTAAATTTATTAGTTGTGAAAATAACTTTTTAGTCGCTTTCAATCGATTACACTTAATTACTAAATGTGACGTCATTGCAAATTTACCGTAAAAAGAATTTACCTTTGTGAAAATATTTGTATTTTTGAATATTTCAGAATAAAAAGATGGTCAATCTCATGTTTGGAGCGGATGCTCCAAAACTGACGCGTCTTCTAATAGAAGAACTGAAACTGCAAACCTTGGCAGCAAACGGCGAACAAGAGCGATCTGCAGTGATGAAGATCACTGACCTAGCAGAAGAGGAACAGGTCCGGCACGAAGCTGCCGAGAACATCGCCAGAGCGGCGAAGGAAAAAGAAGAAGCCAAAAAGGCGAAAGAACTACTCGAGAGAAAAACATTAGAATGCACGAATATACTGCACCATCTTCCCAACACGGGAGTTATTTTGATTTTTCCTCATGCAAGAGATAAATATCAAGAGGTACTTCTTGATTTGCTAAGCGAAGCCAGTTTGGCCATTCAACACACGGAAAAGGTATCTAGTTATTAAGGTGATTCTATCTGATACCAGTTTAAAATAAAAAAAGTGGTATTTCTTTTGAAAATCTACCAAGATAAACGTTACAACGTGATCACTTTAGTGCATATCGCCTTATGTATGCATACTGATTTTCATTACTAATGTTCAACAATAAAAAAGATATGGAAGAAATAAGAAAAGCCAATATTTCAGTTTTTTCAGCTTATTTTAGGAACGGTTATGTCCAATTTATTTTCATAATCCGAAATGGCAACTTTCTTGTAATTTAACCAACCCTTTAAATATTTTAGTTCAGGATATACTAATGGTGTACACTTTAAAAATGACTACCCTGTATGTGTTTATTGGTTCTGACAATATACGGGCCTTGAGCAAAAAAAGGCACGATTTAAATCTCAGACTTCGGCTGGCTCTTCTTGTGGCTCGAAAGATTAATGGCGTTCGTTCGCAAACGAACAGTTTTGATGGCATAATACTGAATGAAAAATAAAAAGCATGTGGTAAACTTTACATAGTTCATTCCCCCCAAAAACTACTCTGTTTAATCAGTCCTCCTTCAGATCAATATTGATTTGGTCAAATTCTCTTAACCCCAAAACTTTAGTTCAAATTTTTGCCCTTGCGAATAAAACAAATTTAAAGTTATTGAGGTATATTTTAATACGTTCAACTTAATACTGATTAGTAGAACACTCATTATTAATTGTTGTAAATGAAATGGTATTCAGATATATTTTGATTCGTACAACAAAATACTATTTCGGAAAATGCTCTTCATTAAATGTAGTCCTAAATTGCAGAAAAATGACTTGTTGCGGAAAAAAGATACCATTATTTTCCCTTTACTATAAAAAAATATATGTATACAGGGTGTGTCACTTAACGCTCCTAATGGCCTTTTCATAGCGCTGTGTACATTCACATTTTTTTTGTGTTCGCTTACTGTTTATCAGACTGGTAACTGTAATTGTTTCTTGATAAGAATAATGCTACTTATCTCTTTCCATACATGTTTTTAATATATTTTTTTAACTTTTTACACATTTAAATAAACACTATGGAAAGACAGTAATTAAGCTGTCCTACATCTATACCTTAACCGAAAGTAAATTAAATTCTGCGATTTTTAATAAGGTGTCCTACAAATCGTCGTCTTTTTAGAAATAATGTAGTTTTAAACAATTCAAAGTATGAAATGTCAATAACGTTGATTTTATACAAATGCCATGAACAAAAACGTATTTTATTTTTGCTTTGTATTTAATTTTTAATATATGTTTTTCTTTCATTTTAAGTGTTACATAATATCCTATTATATTAAAAACAATATAAAACTAATTCAAAACGTAAATTATTTAATAATATAACACAAAAAGACCTTTATTTTTTGTAATAAAATTATTTTCACTATAAATGTTTGGAATGATATTTGTGTCGCGTTATAAGGCGTTTTATTCGAACAGGATTTGATTCACTTTTGGTTAAACGAGGAAGTGCACAATAGTTTGGTTATTGCTCCAAATTTAATTCTTTATATAACACACAATTTCTCTGGATCTGAAATAATATAATTAATATTTAGATATTTATATGCTATCCAATTGATAGAGCGTTATTTGAAGCAAGCAAATAATGTTTTTAAAATGTATTTAAAAAATCACCTCTTTTATATGAGATTCCTTTCTAAGATTTCTAAAAAACTGACTCTAGACCTGTACTTCTGCGTTTACAGGATTCTAAATTGGGTCGTTCTTTGCAAAACACCATTAACTAAATAAAGTTTTCAGAAACATATACATACTTAATAATTTTGCACAGCAAGTCATATTTCCTATCGAATGTTTTTCTGAATTTCTATTCAAGATATTTTGATTTTTTTTTTTTTCTGATGAGGTATTTTCAGCAATATTTTCATATTTAATAAAATGTCTTTTACAATGTATATTATTGAAATATTTTTAATTCTACGTTCACTGACTTGTCACCTGTGACGGTTTAATTACGTTTCGGATACATTTATTTATTCATCAGGAGTTTTTACGGTCTATATTTAAAAATGTATGTTGGATTAGTACATTATCTAATGCCAAATACAGCTCATAGTGTTTGAACTGTTTTTATAATTCAAATAATAAATAATATTTTTATAATAGGTACGTACTTATATTCTTTAAGAAATTGATTTTGAAATATGATGCCTCTGCGTACGTGCCAAATAGTTGAACTAAATCCACACTATTGCTCGGTCGGAATTTCTTCGGTTAAGTCTTCAGTTCGCTAAACAGATTTTCAAAGATTTATCAGCTTAGTCTTTCCCGCTCACAATTTCAATATTTGTTTTGTTCCTATTGTTTTAAAACCTAAACCTAAAAGACTTCATGCTTTTTTATTAATTTTTGTTATTTATCCAGATCAGAAGTCATTGCGATCTTGCATCAAAATTATTTGGCACACCAATATTGGTATCTCGGTATTGAAATTTTAAAACCTGCCCAATATTCCTATCAGCTGACTAGGCTGACCAATAAAATATTTGATCACTGAGCGAGTTTGATTTGCTGAAAACGGCCTTAATCTTATTTGTTTTAACTATTGACAGTTTTTATCTGTTACAAGTAACTAAAACTACTGGATAAATATTGAAACTATTTTAAATGTTTTAGACTAATTCAAACAAATTCAAAAAGTGTTTTCTAAAATATCTTGTCAAGTGAAGTTAAACAATGTTTTTCGGTATCAGAAATCTAGGTATGCAAAACATATCTAAACCCACAAACAAGAGTCGTATTGTGGGAAACAAGTACTATATGTGAGCTATATACCCCAACTAGCATTTAATTACACCACGACAATACCTAATAAACAGCTACGAGGATTGCCTTTTATATTTCGGAATTAAACAACAAAAAAAAAAGAAATTAGTCGACGTATATGACTTTATTGTTTTTCAAAATATTCTCCATGAAGATCAATACACTTTTGAATGCGCTTGAACCAATTTTCGAAGCACTTTTTCCATTCCCATTGAAGTACCTCCAGAACATGCATTTTGAACACATCAACCGCTTCTTCAAGCGTCAAAAACCGTTGACCTCGTAATTCATTTTTGATGTGCGAGAATAAAAATAAGTCAATTGGTGCCAAATGTACTATACGGCGAATGAAGCATCAATTCGACTTTTCAATTCTCAAAAGTCTCCTATTTGAGACGATGTGTGAGATATCGCATTGGCCTGGTGGAGAACACAACTTCTGTTGGATTTGGCTCATCTTGAAAGACCCATACAGTCGACTGCTGTTTACTACTGCTTACTACATAGTTCCATGATTAGTCACCTGTTACGATGTCGTAGACGTATTTTGAAGCACTGCGATCATATTTTTTGAGCATTTCCTTCGACCAATCGACACAAGCCTTTTTTGAGCGTTTGTCAAATTATGTGAGATCCAACGCGAACAAATTGCCAAATGTTCATGCAATATTGAATGTATACTGGTCCCACTAATGCCCAAGGATGCCTTAATCTTACGATAAGACATATGAGGAGCATGCAATATCAGTTCACACACATCATCAACGTTTTCTGGAAGAACAACCGATTTTGGATGACCTTCACGAAATTCGTCAATGCGTGAACCACGACCACGATTGAATTCCATGTACCACCGATGTCCAGTGGTTTATTGATGGTGCTTCATCGCCAAAAGTTGAATTAAGTTCATCGATACACTGTTGTTGAGTTAATCCACGTCGAAAATTGCAAAAAAATAATCGCATGGAAATATTTACGGCAAATAGCATCTGTATGTATACCGACAAAAAGTTGAATTTTGTTATAGGAACGTCGGTTGTGAGATGGCAGCACCAAGATCATCCATTCCCGAAACATAAAAGCCAACCCCCGTATATGTCGCCAAGGTTTACTTCATTCACAGCGCAAAAGTAATAAAAAAAAATTTCGTTGTTTTCAGTTTTTTAAGATAATTAGAAATATTTATACATATTGATTAAACAGAATTATTATTCAGTAAATTTAATTACAACTAACAACAAATAGAAAAACTAAAATTAATTAATAATAACCAAAGTATTTTCTGTTTTTGTTCTCTCATCATATGTGTCAAAGACGAACACGTAAGAAACGTCCACCACAACGAAATCTTTTTGTTTCCAATTACTTAAGTATTTTGTAGTAGTTGTTTTTTAAATGTTCGTTTACTGGGTATTCAATGTTAATCAGCAGTTAGGAATTATGCCTAAATGGTTAAATATCTTTTGCATACCTAAATTTCTGTATCGAAAAATACTGATTTCATTTGATTAGAATTTTTAGAAAAATTTTTTTTAATTTGTTTGAATTAGCTTTATACCTTTAAAATACAGTAAAAATGTAAGAGCTCCTATTTGATTATATGTTTTTTAAAATGAAGTAAGTATTGAATAACCAGTTCAACAGCCAAAAATGTGATTTACACATTTTATTCAATATTGTATCAACACTCAACAGACATTTTTTTTTGTTAGATAAACATTACGGAAGAAATACTAGATGAATTGTTTTATTTTGTGCAAGAAATAGATAACATAGATGAGGCATCCATCAAAGAACTCCTCGAAAGACCCAGCCTTGGTTTGCTCATACATACATCTCATGGAATAGAAGTAGCCAACATGGACGATGTAATTCTTACCATAGTCTACGGTCCGATGAAGAAATCACCAGGTAGTCCAGATTCTCCCGCTCAGGTTCTTAGAGGTACCATTGACGACGAAGATGGGAAAGCACATGAAGTACTAGGAATCTGGACGCCACATAGCGATTTGGTAAAAGCCACATTTCAGAGACTATTCTTCAATAAAATAACAGCCGATTATCTCATTCCTGAGCCTGAACCTGTTCCCGATCATTTCGCCGTGGTCTTCGATATGTCCAAAGCTAATAACGCTCTTCAAATAGCTCACAAGTATCCAGAGGAAATTTTACGATACGGATATTTCACTAGCGAGGTGCCTGAGGAGGCTGAATTAGTGGCCAAAACACCCCGAAGGCTCGAACATTGCGAAAACAGGACTTTGTGAGTGAAAACAGGTTATAAAATATCAATACACTCCTAATATAAGGACATATGTAACTGTAAGAATAGTTTTAACCGGTCATTCTATAACATGAAACTCAAATAGATTAAAACCAAAGCAAAATCTTGAATTAAAACAAAATACGTACACTAAAAACCCAGACCAAATTTTACCAACTGATGCTATTTATTATAACTGAGATTTAAATAGTGACAAACGCAATAAATGTGAGGTCCCTGTGCTCCACAATAGCACGTTGTGATACTTGTATCATCTTTTACTCCTTTCACCTCGTACCGGCATATCTTCTCGCTTGTCCAATATATACTTTTCTTCATGTGCATGGAATGCTACATAAACCGTAGCTTTGTAGTAAATCGTTTTTGTAGCTCGTATTAATTTTGTGGATTCTTAAGAGGCAGCATGTCTGTTCGGTTACCAAATATTCCACCTTTTCCTTGTTCTGATATTCTTCTGTTAGCTTGTTCCATATTTCTCTCATATACAGGGTGATACATTAACAATGGGAAAATTGGAAGCTGAAGATACTACACGGGAAATGGTCACCATTGGCGCAAACATGCCTTATCCGAAAGTTGATGGTTTCGGAAATACAGGGTGCTGAAAGTTAAAATTTTAAATCGTTTTTTGCGATTATTCTGAAAATATGTAGGTTAGGAACTTGAAAATTTGTGAAACTATATTTTTTTAGGCGACGAATAAAATGCGTGTTGTAATTTCAACATTGCTCATAGAGGGCGCCACTTACGACCAATTTTACCGAAAATTTAGTTAATAACTTTTTACCCTCTATGTCTAACATGAAACTCGATTCAAAACCTGAAGGAGCAATCATTTTTCCATTAATTATGAAACTCTTGTTTCATTTCGGTATCTCGATCCGTCTTCGAGAAAAATCGATTTAACGAACACTATGATTTGATAATACGAGAAATTAAAAGCGAAACAAACCAAGTGTTTCTTCGTGTTATTACAACAATTAACAATAAAGCAAATGAAATTCGTAATAATGATTTAAAGTCAGTGTTCGAAGAATCCACCGTTGACATTTACACACTTTACACAACGTTTTCTGAGAGATCTTCGAGTTTGAAACAACATATTGGGATTGCGTTTGACTTCGTTGGCAGCGATTTGTATTTTTTGCCACAACTCTTCACACGAACCAATAGATTCTTCCAAATAGAAAAATGAAGAGGATTGAAGTCCGGACTTCTGGGTGGCCAAGTAAAAATGCTTCCACACCTTGAAGAAGTTCCACTTTATTTATGAAGAGACATGTAGTTCATGCACAACAGAGCTCCACCGCATTTTTCTTGGCCAGTGCGTGCATATTTAGATGCAGTTTTTCCAAATCACTGGATTGGCCATGTAAGCATTTTTGCTTGGCCATCCAAAAGTCGGGACTTCCGTCCTCTTGATTTTTCTATTTGCTCTCGATTGAAAGATATAGTTTACAAAGAATCTATTGGCTCGCGTGAAGAGTTGTGGCAAAGAATACAAATCGCTGCCAACGAAGTCAGACACAATCCCAATATGTTGATTCAAACTCGAAAATCTCTCAAAAAACGTGTAAAGTGTATCAATGTCAACGGTGGATTCTTCGAACAATTACTTTAAATCATAATTACATATTTTATTTGTTTTATTGTTAATTGTTGTAATAACAAGACACTTGGTTTGTTTCGCTTTTAAATCTCATATTATCAAAACATAGTATTCGTTAAATCGATTTTTCTCGAAAAAAATTAATGGAAAAATGATTGCTCTTTCAGGTTTTGAATCTAAAAAAATATAGTTTCACAAATTTTCAAGTTCCTAACCTACATATTTTCAGAATAATCGCAAAAAAACGATTTAAAATTTTAACATCCAACATTCTGTATTTCCGAACCTATCAACTTTCGGATAAGGCATGTTTGCGCCAATAGTCACCATTTCACGTGTAGTATCTTCAGCTCTCGACTTTCCCATTGTTAATAAATCACCCTGTATATCTCCTTGCTCTAAGAGCAGATTGTAAATGCTATAACTTCTAGACCAAACGTTCTGTTAACCTTATTTCTAGACTGAGTGAGAGTCAGTTGCTTTCAGATATGTATTTCCTTGTTTGTTCGCTTTCTGTAAACGTACAAGGACGTATAGGAAAAGTAGGGTACCTACCATTTTCTTCCATCTCTATGGTGAAGCTGTTGTCTAGACTCAGTGATATGGTTCATAAATTCTATGTTGTTATATCATGGAGCCAGAAGAGTGTCTTGTAGTTATGGATAAAGATGAACCCATTGTATCATTTGTTCATGAAATTGATCCCTAAAGGAGAAGGTCCATTTGGTGCCAAGCTTAGTAAATTCTCATTGTCTTCTGCTATAACTAGGATATCATTTAAATCTAAGTTGGATTCCCTCAATCTTGCGATAAAATCTCCAACGCTTATCACATGATGTTCTGTTTTTCCTAGATCCTTAGATCTTTAATTAATGTGACACATATCTGCCGAATAGATGATGGCTGACTGTATTCATTATTGGTTAAAATGAGTTGTGAAACTTTAGAAGGCAATGAGGTTGGGGTGTTCTTGAATTATATGTATTGTTATGGTTATGAATATGTGATTGTATATGCGCCAATCTTTTTATTAGTAGTGATATGTAATTTGTATGTACTTAATATGTTTGTTTAAATGTTTATATTGTAATGTTGGTTGTCTATTTTTCCTTGGCTAGCTCTCGACCCTTCTCAGTAGTGAGTTCAAATGAAGGTGCAAATTCAACAAGAAACCACACAACATACCACACTAAACAAAAGATGTTATTTAGAAATTAATTTATTTATTATATTTTTTTTATATATCAATAAATATCCACTGTGAAATGTCAAATACAATTAAGGAATATTTAGAATTCTCCTACAACACTTTTGTAACACTTTCAAAAAGATTTTATCTAGGTGTATTCAATTTGATTTATTTTTATGTGTTGTTGGTTGCCTACAGTATAAAATTTAAATTTCGATCTTATAATTTCTTATTCAATGTGTTACTGAGCTTATTGCTAATATTAATATCTATTAAATTTTAAAATGGCCCAATTTTGATAATTATTCAAATGGTTAAATCAAATTTATTTGATATGAACATTTAATTATATGAAAATTTTGTGTTGTGACCTTTTTGATTGTATTTTGCAATCTATGTTTGCTAGCTAGCGGTTTCGTATTCGATTTTGGATTACTTTGTGCACAAAAGAGGTACCTTTCTGTAAGTCTTGTTGATATATCAATGGTTGACTGGCTTCCCACGTGTACTCGGACTAGATATTGCTCTGGAATCCTCGTCTTTCTGCTCTCACTAGATTTCCGGAACCTGCGGAAGGTATCCTCGTTTTCTGCTCTCACTGAATATCCGGATTCTGCTGATGGTATCCTCGTCTTTCTGCTCTCACTGGATTTCAGGAACCTGCTGATGGTATCCTCGTCTTTTTTGCTTTCACTGGATTTCCGGAACCTGATGCTGGAATCCTCGTCTTTCTGCCCTCAATGGATTTCCGGAACCTGCTGCTGAAATCCTCTTGGGGTCGGTCCTCTTTAAGCAACTGGACTCTTTGAGGCCGTTTCGTGGCTCAACTTTAACCTTTCTTTCTATTGATTGTCTAACTTTAATTTTCTTACTGTTTTCCAATATACTTATTTCTGTTTGTCTGGTTCTTCCCAATTCACTTCCTTTAACATTCTTCTCTGACAAAAAAACTTTTGGTAACTATTTCTATTTATCTGGTTTTTACCCCTTAACTTCTTTAACACCACTCTCTGACAAAATTTCTCGGTAACTAATTCTATTTAATCTGTTTTTTTTTACCAATTAACTTCTTTAACACCTCTCTCTGACAAAATCTTCTGGTGACTAATCAATAATTTTTCCAATTCTCTTTTTTCTACTCTCTTGATTTTTTTTTCTTTGTTAGGGCCTTTCCACATATATGCCTTTTCTTTTTAAATGCCGTTTTCTTTCTATACTTCACGTCACTTCACTTTATACTTTACAAATTTACAATCCTATTCTAGTTTCTTTAAAAAAATTTTAAATTATGTTTCAAAATATTCTTTACTTCTATATTTGTATTTGACTTTTATATGTAATATTTTATGACTTGTGGATCCAACTTTATTTTGACATTTACCTGACATTTACATTTTATTGATATATAAATTTTACTTTAGGCCTTAATATTTCTTGCAACTTATTTTTCTAACTTATTACTACTATTTAATAAAAGACTGCCATTTTATCTTTCGTTTGATATATGTCACGTGCGATTTCTAATTAATTTTAATTATGTTTTTCCAATAACACCTTTGGCCTGTACTCTATTTGACCAAAATGATAATATTTTTCATACTTAAATCTTCGAAATTTATTCTGTTCTAGTAATCCGACTCTCTGCTAATGATTCATAATACCTATTTAATACTAACAATTTTTTTTTTAATCAAATATTTTTCTCAGTTTTATAACAACTATTTCAACCTTTCTCTTTACCGTGTTGTATTCAAGTAGAATTTTAATTTAACTTTTTAAATTGCTCTCCATACTATGATTTCATCTCAATATATATATATATATTCCATGTCCCTTAACAACCATAATCAGAGTCTGACTTATGTCTAAAAACAAGATATTGCATTTCAAAGACAAATAAGTTATAAATGACTCTAATATTTTCACGTGATGATACTGTACCTACCTAACAAAACCTTTTTATACATTTTTATACCAAGTTTGATTATTAAAACATTCAATGGGACTTTTTCTGTATCTTAACCTAAAACGTTTCTTTTGTAGCAAGGAGAAGTTCGTTCTCGAGGTTACTAAAAGAAGGAGTGAGTGTGTCTTCGAATTCGCCCAGCTCGGGCCGGTTTATATGTCTCCAAATGCGCAAGAAGGAAAACGGGAATGTCAGATATTCTTCCCTGACGATTACAGCGATTCCATTAATGAGGAAGAGGAAGAGGTCGATTTTGAGGCAACCGAAACGAAAGAAGAAGAAGTACAGCAACAGGAGGAAGAAGCCGAAGAGGAGGAGGAAGAAGAGGAAGAAGAAGAAGAAGGCTCTGAAGATGAAGAAGAAGAGGAAGACACGAATGATGTGCAAATGGCAGATTTATTCGATTTTTGAATTTTTGTGCCTAATTGCCCCTAAAAGATATTTATCGCCTGTGATATTTCTTAATATATCTATCAGAATAAATAATTATATTTTAAATAATCAATTATTTTTAAACATATTAAAATTTTTCAATGTCAGTTAACTTATCGCTTTTTAATCACATCAGTGTACCCTAAATATTGTCAACACAGGATTAAATGTTAACCAAATTATTATCGAGCAGGAAATAACATTTAATGTAATCAATTTATTTTCCTTTAGGCAACCAACATTGCGCGGCAAGTACTGTAACTAAAAATACCTAAATTTTAGTGCCACTGGATTTGTTTACAGTGACCAATCATTACGTCTACACTCGAGGTAATGCAATCGCTGATTGGTTGAATAAAAAATTACATTAACCAATAGCCGGTGAACCAAAATGGTGTATTTTAATAATAATGATCATTGACCTAGTCAACTATTATAAGGTCTATGGTTTTAATATAATCTTGATTTTATTGTTTTAAATTTACCGAAATATTACTGGTCACGTGGCTTGTAGTCATTTATGAAGGTTCTAATAGTTATCTGAGAAGATTTCTCTTATCTTTGAATTTCGCTTATTTCGAACCTTAATCTGCATTTAGTATGTTTCTCATTTTATTGAAAATGTAATACAATTCAACAGAGCTCTTTCAAACCAACTCATAACATTGAGTTAAAATATTGTTTAGGAGCTGTAAAAAATACTTGTTGGAAAATATACTCTCTAAAGAATCTTGTATGTAGGCAACCAGTATATCACTAGTGATACAAAGGTAGCTACCTCAAAGTCAGATTTTTTATGAAATGCAGAAAATTGCGGTGAAAGTTATTTACTTATTATTGCGTATTATAGATATTTCTCTTTTTCGTGGCAAAATTTTATATTAATATAAAAAAATTAGAACTGTTATTTGTGAATAACCATCTTTAAAGGTAAACTCATAATATTCCTTCTTTTCTTATTTAGCCATAATTTTACCAATCAATAATGCTAATAAAGGGATTGAAGCTAATCATTATAAAAATAACTACTGTTTGTGAAAGACATGTTGTTTACTTACAATTACTAGAACATACTCATTAGAAGCCTCTAATAAATATAAATTTAAGGCAAATAATAACTTGAGGATGCAATTTTACAGGAAATAAGTACAGATATTTTTAAGTGCTTATTACAAGTTTGATATCAAGAAAAGCAATGATGGAAAATATTACAGTAAAATCAAAATTTTCCTAAGTTCTCAATTTTATTTGCAAGATTTTTAAATATCTTGAGTTTAACGAAATTTTATTTTACATCAGAAATATTAGAGTGACACAATTAGAACGATTTTCTAAGAAGAAAACACAAAGTTTAAAATAATATCTCATTTTATTAATTTTGTTTCGGAATTTTTTAATCAACAATTTGTAGACTAGTATGTTTCATCTTTTCATACTAAACAAGTAGGTATATTTCAAAATAATAATCCAAATATACAACAAAACCATTACAAAAATATACAGGATATTTGGAAAAGTTTGTACAAAATTTAAGGAAAAAATAGTAAAAAAAAGTTACTATAAATATAGTAAAGTAGTCTTATCATTTGGATATTTTTTAAAATAACTTTCTTTCTGATTAAGATAATGGAATGAAAATTGTAGGTAATAATCATACCATAAGGGTCTTTAACTATAATAAGTTTAATCAAAATCGGTTATAAATAAGGATAGTTTCAGAACAGTAACTTTTTCTAAATATTTTCACATAGACGCATATGAATTATTTTCATCTCCTTAAATTTTGTACAAACTTTTCCAAACACCCTGTATATAAATTTTGATTCATAGAAAATATATAAATAGGCACCTATATGTGTATATAAATCTGAATAAAATGGAGAATTAAACTATTATGTTAAATTACATAGTTACTTATAAACACTAGCCTGTAAGCAATATTATATTTTCTTAATTTTACCAAGAATTATAATTTTAATTATTTTTTTATTGACTATGAACATCGCATCGTTTACGAATTCCAATAGAGGAACAAAGAATTTTAATCTATTTAAAACTGTATTGCAATTGTATTTTTACCTATTTTTGTTTTTCAGATAAAAATCAGTTTCGAAGTTTTAGAACAACTACTATATTTCACAGACTATAAAAAGTTTCCAAGTAAAACTGTTGAGGACATCACAAACAACAAGCTATCACTTGCTCTTCTAACGAAGCGTACTTCCGAAAACCTACCGGGAGACATTGATGAAATCGTTCTTCAAGTGGTTTATGGGAATTCACGTAAACCACCTGGTGACGAAAAATCGCCCAGTCAAAAGTTACTGGTAAAAACCGAAGAAAAAGGAGAAAAAGACAAAGGAGAAAACGAGAAGGAAAATGAGGAGTTAGAAGAACAGACGGAAAAAGATACGAAAGAAGACGAAGAAAACATACTAATAGGCATATGGGCCCCACCCAACAATTTAGCTAAGGCAACGGGTTTGAAATATTTGTTTCCTAATATTTCAGGTCCTTTCGTGGGTCCTGAAATTGAAATTCCTCCGCTTTACGTCGCAGTAGGCTACGACGCCTTTAAAGCCAAGGAAGTACTGGAATTATCGGAACAATATCCTGGGAAAGTAATGAGTTACGGATTCTTTACCAGTGATATACCGGCTGAAGCACAACTTATTGCTAAAACATTTGACAAATTTGAAGAGAGGAAACCTCAATCAACTTAGTAAGTACTTATCAAAATATTTGCTGAAAGCATTTGTTGCATTTCTTAATAATTCATTTTTTGGTAGGAGATTATTTTACCACAGTAAAGTGTTTGTGTAATAACGTTTCTTCAAATTTAAATCAGTGCTATTTATAAATCTTCGAAGTAGACAGTGATAGATTAAATATTAAAATGTATGCCATTAGTCTACGAAGGTAGACAAACAAGTATTTTATAATCTCTTATCATTGCTACATTTAACAACTTTAAAAATAAAAAAAACGAAAATGATTTTTAAGTTCGTTTCGATAATAAAAGAGATTATTCTTGATATTACTTTAACAAAAAAAAGTTTAGAAGGTATATTTTAAACAAACTAGTTTTCAGAATATGAGGTGTAAAAGTTCTGTAAATTATCTACGACAGCTGTTGACTGAGTATGCTTACAATTAATTATATCATTCAGCGGGCGGAAATACTAGAAGACGCCGTCAGCAACAACCCCGATTCCTCCATAGTTTTATTTATAGTTAAGTACCCCATTTAGAATTCGAAGCAGTATTTAATTATCTGGTAGTTAATAAGCAACCATAAACAATCGAGGTTAATTGTAGTCATATTAAAATACAAAAATCATTTCAATAATTTGAGGAAAAAACTAAAAAGAAAATCTGAATCAATCAAATATGTTACAGATAAATTAAACAGCTTTTGGTGTTCTTCACTAATTGTCATAGATAACATAAGTAAATTTGCCTTACGTACTATTGATAGGCTAATCAGTGATGTATTCTCCATCGTTATTTGTGACCTCCTCACAACGGTCGACAAGTTTCTCGATCCTTCTTCTGTAGAAATCCTCCGGTTTTGACTCGAAAAACTCATCCAACCAAGTTCTTAATTCACTGTCGTTGTTAAAAGAAACACCGCGTAAGAAGTTTGATAAAGAGCGGAAGAGATGAATATCAAAAAGTGCGAGATCGGGAGAATAAGGCGGGTGGGGAAGAACTTCCAAATTCTACTCCCAATTGGCCGTTTTGTTCATATTAACGATATGTGGTAGCGCAATGTTATGTTGCAAAAGAACGTCGAAACGCCGATCAGGCCTTTTTTGTTGAATAGCTGTCTGGAGTCGCCGTAGTTGCGGGACATAAAGTTCTGCGTTGACGGTTTGATTGTTCGGTAAGAGTTCGTAATAAAGAATCCCTTTCCAATCCCATCAGATGTATAACATTGTCTTTCTAGGATGAAGTTCTGGTCTTATTCACGGAGTTAATATTTTTTTAGGGCTTTATTCTTTCCGCTGTTTCAAGTTCACGTACTGACTCCATTTTTCATCATCAGTGACAATACGATGAAGTATACGTTCCAAAGGTCTTGGATTTTAGTGAGGGAGTCGATTCAGTTGTTTTTCATCAGATTCAATAGGGCGTCCGGAACGATTCATGTCTTTAAAACGCGAAAACCATCAACGGACCGTTCATTCATTCATCGCATGATCACCATATACGGCACAAAGAGTGACCGCTAAGGGGCTTAAATCATCCCCTAAATACGAAAAAAATTAAAAATTACTTGAAAAATCTAGGAAAAAGTATCTACTAGGATATTCTAAATTATTAGAAATTCAAATCGTGTACTTCTCACTAATATCTATAAGAAAATCACCCCTGTAACAAAGGGGTGAACTACCCCCGAACGTGATAACATACGAAAATATCATAGCGATATAAAAAAAACTGTCAAATATTTTATAATAGATCTTACTTTTCTGATCAGAAAGATTAAGCTGACTTGATCTAATTATTCCAAATTTTTTTTTATAAAAATCAACCCACATAGGGGGTGAAATCATCCCCTAAACATAAAAAATATTTGAAAAGTCTTGATTTTTCAAGTAATTTTTTATTTTTCCCGTATTTAGGGGATGACTTAAGCCCCTTAGCGAATTTAAGGGTGGACTTACAACTATATCACGTCCTCATTAATCATGAAAATAAATTATTTCCTATTTGTAAGATTTTATTTTATAGAAAAAATACAATAAGAATTGCTTTTATTCTTATTGATATTATTCATACATTTCAGTTTTGCGTCATCATATCAACCCCTAATTAGGGGTGATTTTCGAAAAACTAAAAAATATGCTCATCTTGATTTTTCATTACCAATAATTTGACATATGCAGAATATTTTTAGGATTTTTTTAAGGTCTCTGGCAAGAGTGAGAAAATAGGCTAAACTATGCTATTTTTGCGGTCACTCTTTCCAAGTGCCAAATGATCAATTTTGTCAACCTGACATTCCATTTCATATTAACGAAAACTCACAAACATTAAATCTAACGAAACAACCAAAAACGCAATTTGATAGAGCAATCAGAAGTCCTCTTTCAAATGATATGTGTCAATTTGTCAATGCGTTTAATATTCATGTGAATTTTTAAATTTCAGTAAAACATTACTTATTCCTAACTCATTATTTTGTTCAATAAAATTTCCCATTTCTTTTTCTTTTTAAGGCATAAAATTTTAATAGCAACTTCTCAATTTATTCTGTGTTTGTAATAGTCAAATTGGACGAAAATCAAGCCAAAATTAAACATAACAGCAACTTGAAGTTTGGAAACATTATCGTTTTTCATGAAAGGGGCAAATGTACCTATTATCAGATTTTAATTTATATGTTGTCTATTTCGGATAGTAAATAACTGTAGAAAAAAATCAACGCCTTTAAAAGGCATATTAGACAATTTATTGTAATTTAGCTTGTCCGTTGGAATGACGACAAGAAATTTAAAATATTATTATAATATATTTAAATAAAATGTATATTTTGTTTTTAAGCGACTTTGTATTAACATTGAAATGACATTTTATTTGAATATGGTAAGATCTTGAATTGATACCTACATTTGTGCATGGCTGATCAGACTACAACGCAGTAACGTAAATACATATTTATAACAATTTGACGAGAATATATTCGTAATTGAAGTTCATGAGCTTTTGATATCGATTTTTTGCTTTCCAGACCAAATTTGAAATATGTTACCTCGAAATTTCGAAACAGTTATATAATATCATCCCACTTATTTTGTTTACGCCATGTTTACCTAAAGTTATTTAACATCTTTTGGTTGCCAAATTTTGTGCCACATCGGCGGATTTAATTTCTCTTGATAACCAAGAAAGAAAAAAATGCTGTTCTTTCTTACTATTAATTTCACTGGTATAAATGAACTCATATGACACAATTTTATTCAATTTGGACGAGCCTTGACCCCAACATCTCTGAACACTCGTTTAATAAATTCACAAATTAAGTATTATTTATAATCAATAAAGTTGTCTTGTTTCTGATTATCTCATGAATGAAATATGTTTTAGATATTTTTTTAATCGGACAAATAAAATATGGCTCATAATGTAACAAAAGTACATTAAGTTTCACAAATCAATTATTAATATTATTTCTGGTGACCACAAAACACTTATTAATTTTTTTTATTATCTTAATTTTATACGCAGTATGATTCACTTAAAAACGGAAGTCTCGAAAACGATAAGAGATGGAAAGTTATTTATATTCCAATTTTTTTGTAACCATAAATATTAAAAACTTTAAATTATTTAACCTAACCAGATATTACATAATTCAACATCATCCTTCATTAATTGGTGCCATTACTATTTTTGCTGTTATAGCGTTTTGTTCAAATTTGACCTACAAAGTGATTTTGTTGGGGTTGTTTTTATTTTTTTAATTTTATTTATCAAAAGTAATATTTTGAAAATCATTTACGTCGCAATTATCTCCTTACTACAGAGCTATCATAAATGTTTACAAGTCACGTGATCGCCGAGCTTAGGCAACCAACATTGCAGGACTGAAATATCCAATATTAATGATTCGAACAATGTCACATCTATGCTTGAAATAATGCGATCGCTGATTGGTTGAATAGAATCTCGTGAAAAAATACACCAATCACAGCCAGTGAAGCAGAAGGTTGTGTTTTAATGTAATCTTGATTTTATTTTTTAATAATTGAATCGATTACCTAACTAGAAATACCTCACACCGAGAAAGAAGATATATTTCAAAGTTATACCTACTATAAACACTGTACAACTGGACAAATCTCACTTGAGCCCGGAAATGCTCAAATCAAGATATTTCCCCACTCTTTGCCACTGCGCGTCATACCTTCAGGAATTTGGTATACTAGTACTTAACACATGACAAGTTAGCCTTTCCAAAACTTTCGTCCTTAAAGCTTATTTTAAAAATAACTGACAAAAACTTGTTTAATTTCAATATCTCAAAAATAACTGACAAAAACTTGTTTAATTTCAATATCTCAAAAATAACTGACAAAAACATGTTTAATTTCAATATCTCAAAATGGAATTTATTAGAATCAGTAAAATTTGAACAATATTTTAAGTAAATTAAAAATCTTTTGTTTCATTTGCTTCATTGTTGCAGATTACTTTACCATCCAAGTTTATTTATTTACGCACTATTTTGCACAAAATGAGTTTCACAATTCTTTATTAAATTATTTTTAACTATACTGAAGAATGAAATATCTCACGGTCTACAACCTTCCTTCCTGAGTTCTCATCACTGGACTGTACCTAAATATATACCATTTTAAGTATAATTAGCCAGTTAATTAAATATACCAATAAAATCCCCTTTTACATAACGCGAACATGAAAATTAAATCCACAGACCAGATAAACTCGTGTAATTAGAAGACCATTGGTGAGGTGACAATTTGGCCTTCACCACTGTCTATTTTTAATACTAATTTATTTAAATTTCGACCGTTGGTTGGTCCTAACCATTTCCAGTTTGAAACGATAAGTTAACAAGGTTAACAAAAAGGAAATGTGTTAAACTTTAACAAGCAGGTGTTTTCGTGATATGCAAATTGAACTTGCCGGTTGACAAGTTTTGTGAACTATAGTCTTTTTAGGCGTAGGTAATCTGTGTTTCAATTTTACCACTAAAAGCCGGCACTAATAAAATGTTTGATAAACAGAAACATAATTTGATAGGTAGGATAATTTATTACTTACTGTGAGATAAATATATGACCAAATTATTTTGAATTATGAAGAAATTATTCTACCTCTTTAAATTAAAAATAGAATTATTTATAATTTATTTACCTTATCTACCACTTTATTTTTTTAAGAAAAACAAAAAGAAAATATAATTTTTTATTTTTTTAAATCATACTTTAATGCGAAAATTCCATTCAGGTTCAATTGTTTTAAATAGAAAAAGGTACTATCATGGATTTACATTATCCGTTGGCATGTCTAAATCGTGGCCCCACGTTGGGTGCCATATCCTGTAATGTGAGTGCTTGTATCCCTCGGAGGTGTATTAAGGTGGTCTCGCACCTCCATACCACTCATACAAAGTTATGTGACGGTACCTCGGTCCTCAGTTTTCACCTGCAGTGACGGGAGGTTAGTTGCCTGCTGGCCAGTGAAGGGATGACTGAGATGATCTGACGTCAACCGCAACGGAAGCTTGGATTAGAGTACGCCGACGTTGTTCCTTCATTGATGACGAGTTGTTTGGCCTTGGATCTCTGGCTCTAATGTTCGTACTTAAAACGCACTTACTCTCTTCGAAATGCTGCAGTTTTTGTGTTTGTGTGAGACTTTCGACTAAGCCCTCTTCTATTATATTTGGTCCTTTTGGTTTTAGCACTGGCAAATTTAAGACTTTGGTGTCTTTTTATCACTGTATTTTGGCTTGGCTGGAGAATTTTTTGTTTATGGGACCTCCTGAGAATACCTGATTTGGAAGCTTTCAGTGTAGTGTGAAGCTTCCCTAGAGTGCGTTGTATGGAATCTATAAGAGCTTGTATCAATAGTACTTTCATCGCAACATCAGAAACCCCTGAACTGTTTAAGCTGCGAGAGCTGTCAAAGTTATTAAAACGAAAAGTCAAAAAAATGTTGAGAAGACGAAAACAGTAGATTTTCAAAACGGTAACGACCTTTTTAAAGTGCGCGATATTGTGATGTGTTTTTGTATTTTGTATTTGTCTGCTTCTTTCAGTGTGAGATTTTTTGATTAGGCAAAACTGTTTTCATAAAAATAACCCTTGACTGATCCATTTGGCGCAAAGGTTTATTTCGCTAATTTTTTAATTTTTTTCACAGGTGACAAAATACCCAAAAAATAAAGAAAAAAAACCAAAACTATGCCGCAAACTTCAGACAATAGTTGGGAAAGCGTAGAACTCGTAAATTTTTTTGTGCGAAATTTTTAACTCAGTTTTGTATTTGTAAAAATTGTGAGATTTATTGACACTTTTGCATAAGTTACAGTACATGAAAGCAATAATAAGTAATATCTTGCAATGCAAAAGCAAAAATTTGGAGCGTATTAGGGCGCTAGCTTATTAGCTGCAGGGTACTGGAGTTGATGTTCGAACACACTTCAGGCTGCGTCCGCGAGGGTCCAGAAGTAACGCCCGCATTGAGTTTGGAAAATTGACCTCCTTGAAAAGCTCCCATCTCGCAATGGTAGCCATCTCCGAAGAGTTATGGAACTAAAAATGATTTTGGTTAGTGGTGACTATAAAACCTTGCTACAGTTTAAATTTCATAAAATTCGTAATAATATTATTTTCCAAAAATCCGTAACTTTACTGAAACTTTTCACGCTGGCCCAACATCTGCTACGGCTGATACTCCTTCGTTGGGGAATTTTAGAAAAATTTCCAAACAAGAGTCAATTTTTGTTTTTCCACTATGCGCCTTCCTATGTGCGTCGTAAGAGGTCATCTGTGATTTCTTGCCCATAGTCTCTTACATTTTCCCACGGTTTATGTCCCGTGATGGTTTTTTGAAGATTTATTGATTTTTTTTTTGAAAATCGGTGGAAATTCGAAATCCGCTCGAGACTCGTATTACAATACTTATCGAATAACATCTAGTTTTAAATGGATTAAAACTACCTAATCAACGATGTAAATTTTTGTAATATTTTTAAATAAACTTGAATCTTTTCATGTTTTTTATTTTTATTTAGGTATGTGAACACTTATTAAATAAAAAATCGTCATTCGTATTTTGCCAAAATAAAGTCTATTTTATAGATAATTTTAAGCTCTTTCAGATAGAGACCCTTTGATATTATTTGCTATTTGAATATTTCACTGCTCAAATTATAATAAATTACAAAAATATTCTAACTACTAATCAAACGCAGTTTTCCAGGATTTGAGCTAATAATCTACTTATACACTGTACTGTAATATATAGCATAATACTGTTTTATCGGCATGTTATAAACTTTGTAATCAACAATTAACTTTTACTGGAAATGTCAACTTAAATTATCTTCATTTAAAAACATAACTACATGTTTCGAGAATTACGTTTAAAAGTACTATTATATTACATCATTTTTAATAAAAATATTTGTATACTAAAAACAAAATTAAAAAAAAGTAATTCTTTTACATATCTCCTTATAATAGTTATTTTCAACGATTAATAAATTCGCGTAGGTATTCCTAAACGCATAGAGCTGTCAGTTAGTGGTTACTAGTCAGAATTTACTAATAAATAGTAGCATAATAACGAACGATTCAGTTCTTGTTATTCACTACTTAAAAAATCAAAACATGTGATAACAGTATATATGGATTCGATCATCAAATCATGTGACAGTAAACAATTTAAATTTAAATTTATGCGGAATCTTTCACATATTCTATTTAACACGCTACAATTCGATGAAGCAATTTATTAAAGTCGATAAATAAAACTGAAGATATAGTTAATATTTGCATTCGGGACTCTGTTTTTATTTTGCCAAATCCAATCCAAACAACTTTTGTTTTGGACTGGAGGTTATTAAGTATTCAAACTCGATTTTGTTTATTCAATTTTAATGTTAAATGTCCACTAGCCGCATGATAATATGCACCCGTCATGCGTCTATATTTAGTAGCAGACGGGAATGGTTTTTAATTTTGAGACTCGCACTGTCAAGGACGGATTATGCTGTGAACAAATGCGATTATCAAATTCTGCCCCCCAAATTATGCACGCACGTCTTCTATGTAATTTCTTATCTTTCAAGAAAGCCAAGAAATCACAAATTATGTCTATAATTAATTAGGTATTTGATGTGTATATTATTTCCCTTTTGCTAAACAAAACTTTTTGGTATCATTTCGTTACAGAGATTTATTTTAATGATTCTCTTCTTTCAACTTCTCATATAAAAACGTTAACTTCCGTTCTTGGAATCAAACACTAGTTAGAATTGCAAAATCGTGGCATTGACGATTTGCCAAAAATGATAAAATTGTTTCACATATTCAGTATTATTTCTAGGTTCTATGACACTTATTTTCATTGGCAATACTCCAATATATTGAGTTTTAAATAAATCATTACCGTTCAATTTTATAAGAATTTATCTGATACAATTGACTGAAAATATCATTTGTAAATGTGTGAAAATTCATTTAATCGTCAAATATCGAGCACCTATTGAAGTATAGAAGTACTTTTCTTAAATAGCTGCATTATTAACCTTTTATATAACTTTTAGAACATTATGAAAAAATATACAGTGTGAGATTTATTGTATATTATAAAAGATGTTTGTAAATTAGTGCGAAATATTTTACGGGGTGATTGCCGAAGTTATTTTGTGAAAAAAGTTCATATAAACATACAGAGTGTTTAAATTTTAATTTTTTATTAAGTATTAATTATTTCAAAGAGTTTTAAGGATATTGGCTGGAAATTTGAAAAACGCTTTGTAGGGATAAATGTGCATTGTATGGAAGAACGAGAGCTCATCACATTCTGCTTCAATTTCTCGAATTGAAATATGTGGATTATTAAGCACACTTCCCAAAACACTAAACAATGCGCTCTTCATCAGTAGCAGTCTTTCTTTTGAAAACAATTTGTTTTTTTGGGAAGGCCCCACATGTCGCCAAATTTGAAGTCAGACGTGTAAAGTACATAGCACTTGGCATACAACTGTCAGAATACCGCTCTCCGTAAACATGGAAAGCATCACGCTTATTTTTTTTTAATTCCCCATAAATTAGGACCATATCCAACTTTTCCTGATTCGTAAAATCGTCGTTCGAAGCAATTTATTAATATACATTTCATGAACTGTCAAAGTAAAAAATCGAATTTATTCCAACAATTTCAAAGCCTGCTTTAGTGTTCTTTGGTAAATCGCTTTGATTTCTATAATCCCAATTTTGGAAACATTTAAAATGCAATTTCACTTCTGTTTTGGAGTCTAAATACAAAATGTATACTTCACGAAAAAAGAATTTTTTTGTAGAATTCAAATTTTAAAAAAGATACAGGGTGTCATTTAAAATAAAAAAGTTACGATTGTTCCCGCATAAACCGGAAGTGAAAAAATGATAGTGCTGTACAACAAAATATTTTTTTATTTTATATGACACATTTCACAAAAAGAATAATAAATATAGTATATCTATACCTAAACTCTATCAGATATATTTGATGTTTTTATAAAAAAAATATTATATACATACGTACCTATGCATGGTCTACTATAAGCAGTTTTTCTATTTCCATTTTCAGAAAATAATAAATAAATTATGCAATTAAACAACTTACTTTTGTTCATAATTTTAAAATCTCACAATGAGATGAAATATTCGCATATCCCTATAAAAACACTTTTCCGAATGAATTGACGAAAAATTATCTTCTTTTGTTTTCAAAATCATCAATTTTTTTACTAAAATAGCAAATGTGATAGCTTAGAATTTGTTTATCTAGTTTCATGTACAAATTATTAATACTACTTTTTTAATTTATCTAATTTACAGTCTGGTAAATTATAAAAAAAAATAAAATTTTCTACTGAAATGTCACAAATTTTAGGCAATATGAGTCATTTAAAGTAAGGTACTTGAGGCATATAAGGCCTATTTAACTTGAATATGCAATAAATAGTATATTTAATGTTTATAAAGACAAAGTCATGTTTTCTACAAAGTTTATTAATTTGAGATATCACAAAATCAATAGTACAAGAGACAATCGTTTTAAAAACATTTAACTTTTCAAAAACTCTTTTTCTATGCCTGATTAGGCCAACATGGTATAATAAGGCCTTCGTGTGAACCTGCAGTTTTTCGCAACTTATCTTCACAATAACTCCTTAAAAACATCCTTAAATTAGAAAAAAATAAATAAATATAAAACTTTTATTACACATTTCCCTTAATAATTAACGTGGACCTTTTAACCCCTGGGGAGGTAAAAAGGCTACTCAAAAAGTTTAATTAAGTACTCTCTAAAGCAACTGAGGTACACCAAACTTTTCTTTAAAAAAAATATGAAAACTTCTTTTTCGATAACAAAAAAAATTAATGAGACTACTTTTTCTTTAATTCAAAAAAATAATGCCTAATTCGTTTTTTATAAAAATAGTAAATGAGACTTCTCTGTCTTCTACTAAAACTAAATTAGACTTCTCTTAACTAAACTAATCGCATGTGTGCGTGAAGAGTGACGTTTCATCAAATTATTTTAGCGCGAATTTTTTAATGTGGGCCTTATTTGCCTCAGGTACCTTAGTTTGTTGAAATACAGGATTATCTCGACATCCTGTATATCCATTAATGGTATTAAATAAAGTGAAAAGCAAATGTACGCAACTATATCCAATAAATTATTTGCGTTGTTAAAAAACAAAGAGACTGTAAAAGATACCCATTAAAAATTCATCGTCTATACCGAGGTATATACTATAAATTGTCAATAACAAAGTGGAGTTAGGTGTAGTTTACTATAATATTGATTACTCGTGAAATTTTGAGAAGAGATGGTGATAATTATTGCATTGTTCACTGATTAAACAAGACAATTATTTAATTATAACATCATTAATACTGACCTCTAAGATAAAATGCGTAAAAATTTTATACTTAATTGAAATTTTAAGTATCATATTTCCTTATTTTTTACATAATAAATGATATTATTTAAGTCGTATATACAAATCATTACACTGCAAAATTTACTTTAAAAACGTTCTGAAATGTATCCTTTGTTTGTAGTAACACGTAAAATTGAACTATAGTTCTCGTTACTAACAAAATAAATTTAAAACAACCGTGAAGTGTGGCTTCTCAATCCATTTTTAATCATACCGTACCTTGTATAAATGTCATTTCCAACAGCTTGTCTAATCGCTACATTTAATTTCGTTACTTTCTGTTTTACGGCTGTAATATTCGTATTAATGGTAACCAATATTTAATAACGTTTCCAAATACAATAAATGAGTTACAGTTGCAAAATGTATCAACGGTTTAAAAACCTCAAATTAGTCTCACTAATATTCTGCAGTAAATTTATTCACAATTCATGCTGTATCCTACTTTATACATAGCTAAATCAACAATTAGCGAAATTTTCACATACAGGACCAAATCTTGAGTTTAACATTTATGTGCAGTCACTAATGTAAATAATGGGGTCATTCAGTAAATTTTCAAAAACGTTCTTATTTTGTATACACAAAGTATTGCTCATGATTAGGCGACTCTGCAAATTTCAACTCAATCCGTTGAGGAGTTTTCAAACTATATGATTTTTAAAATGCGAATATTGGTCTCAGCCGTGGCAATGCAATGACGTCACCGCATGGGACGGTCAGCCGGCTTGGCGCTACTTGTAGATGGGTTTCTGTATCTACAGATTATTTTAGTGTTTGTGGTTTGTGCATATTAAATTTAAAAAATGGAAGCAAATTTCGTAAAATCAAATTCTTCTAATTTGCCAGAAGTACTTCAGTTTGGTTTGTTAATGATTATGGATTTTTTAATAAAAACCATGACTATCAGTGCTGAGATGAGAGGAGTGAAAATGCAAAGGTTATGTTTCAGTAACGTGTAAAGCTTCTTTAAAGTACGTTTGTAGAGAAAGTTTTGATGTTTTTGTACAATAAGAATAGTAAATAAGAATAAGGATGTTGCGTTTAATTGGACAAAAGCGTTTCTGTCACAGGTTTCAAAGATTTACCTAATCAAATACAAAATTCTTATTACTATTTTTATTCCCATGGAAACTAAATAAAATCTACCTAATATCTTATAAATATGTTAATAATATAATACTTATTATGTATTTTTATATAAATACTTAGTACCTACAAGTATTTGTATAATATCCATAAAAGAATCAACAATGGAAAATACACGTGTATAGTGTTTCTAGAGGATACAAACATATTTATTACATACCTAAATTACGCAGAGTAGTTTTGTTACTTTCAAAATAAGTCATTTTTCAAGTAAAAGTAGTCGGTCTGTAGCCGCACAGTTTAAGGCGTCATACGTCAGTACTTAAATCGATGTGTGCTAATTCTGCCCGAGTTCGATTCTCGCGGCCGGTAGACCGTAGATTAGCTATGCTTGTACGGAGGTTTGGCACCCTGTGTGCAGGTATGGTAGGGTGGAAGAATGTTGACTTAGGTCAATATGAGAGATTGACACCGGTTGGCATTTGACCACCCCCCTAATTAATGAGGTTTTCCAGGTTTCCCTCATTCCTGCACTAAATGGTGGGCCTAACATAAGTGGTTCATGGGCGCAAATGCGGCCTGCTTAATAATGATAATATGCCGCCTCCTCTCCCGCACAAGTCTCCGACTTCAGGGCTAATTCTCGTGGTTAGAATGAGGGATAGAGGTATTATTATTATTATAAAAGATATTAAAAAAACAAATCAAAGTAGAGACCAATAGACTATTGATTTCAGATCCGCACGATAGAATTACGGGGACATTATTGTTTTCTTAGGTCTCTTACACTAGTGGTCTCATACTGGGGAACAATACAATATTTGTATTTTTTTTCTGTTCTATGTCTTCCATATTGCTAACAAAATTCGGTATCTTAACGTACTCAATCAAAACTTAACAGGCAACTACTAAAACCCGACTACACGAACCCACTGCCGACTGACTGACTACACACTGCGTCGGTTCAGCGGGTACTCAGCGCGCCATTTATGATTTTTTTGGATGACTTGTAGGCGATATAAAATTCTAGTTTATTGCAGAGCACCTTAAAATTGCAAATAAAAGAAATTGCTGAATGAGCCCATTCATATAAGAAATTTTTAAATGATTTTACTATTAAATAGAGCATGTATCTTTGATTGGACGTCATATTTATACGCAGGCTATTTTTGACTTTTAGAAATGCATATCATAAATTTGTTTTCTCATTCTTTTTTAATTTTTTTTTAATTTTCACACCTCGCCGCTAGACGGGCCTAGTGTAACCTCGAATAACCAACGCGAGAACCGCGAGAACCGTGTAGATGCCAAATTGGGAGCTGTGATATGCATTTTTGTCAAATCTCATCTTTCGTGACTCTCATTCTATAATATCACACAAAATTTTAACAAACGCACTATACCGTCGCTAAATACTGAAAGAAATATCTTCATTAGATTATAACTTTGAATTGAACATCAGGGCGGACCTAGAAGTTATAATAGCAGGTCTGCCCCCACAGAACTCGAGAACTAGGTAGCTATAAGGCTAAGAATGTCAAAAGCAATTCTGTAACTGGCAGCACTATAAAAATTTTAAAATACTTTAAAATACGTTTTCAATAACAAGTATTTGTTCTAATTTTTTTAAAAAGAACAGTGTTTAGTTTCTGAACCTGTATGTAAATCACCTTTGACATTGACTCAGTCTAGATGAACTATAATACGGCCACTTTACATATTCCAACAAGGTTATTGCACGCAGCAGCGGTAAAACTTTATAAAATCCTCAACAAAGCGCAATATATTTTTACTCATTTTTTTATTAAATCATTTTATCACAGAATCAGTGCTGGCAGCTTTTACCGTTCAACCCGTTTCAACCAAAAATTTCACTGCAGCACGTGCGTGATCATTGTTCACACGATTGGAATATGCAAATTAACTGTTACTACATCTGTTTTATACCGGGTGTCCCATTTTAAAAAATACACGTGAATATCTCTTAAGTTAAGGGCTTAATGAAAAAATGTTTCAAATAAAAGTTGTAGCGTTTTGACGGGGGCATATATTGGTGACCTTGACCATGACCTTCAAGGTCATTTCGAGGTCAAGTTGAGTTTTTCAAATGAAAACACATATTTTTGACATCAGAAATGAAAAGAGCAGAAAATTCTACATCCGACTATGACCTTGACCATGACCTTCAAGGTCATTTGAAGGTCATTTTAGTTTTTGTTGCAAAATTCTACTTTTGAGACCAGAAATGAGAAGAGCAGACCATTTCACGTCCATCTATAACATTAACCTTGACCTTGACCTTCACAGTCATTTCAAGATCAAGTTAATTTTTCAAATAGAAACCGGTATCTTTCAGAAAAAAATAGGAAGTGCGGATAATTTTGCTTCCGGATATAACCGTGATCATGACCTTCAATCAGTTTTTCAACCTTGAGTTTTAACATAGGTTGAAGCATTTTCAAAGTATTAATCCATATCAATATTAAAAATGTTTACCAAAAATTGGTCGGCTATATTGGATTTAAATATTTTCAAATTCTGACTTGCTATTCGCGATCAGCGCCCTCGAAAACCCCCGAGTACACTATTCGGCAAGACGGAAATGAATTTTACAACAAAAAACTAAAATGACCTTCAAATGCCCTTGAAGGTAGGTCATAGTCGGATGTAAAATTTTCTGCTCTTTTCATTTCTGCTGTCAAAAATATGTGTTTCCATTTGAAAAAATCAACTTGACCTTGAAATGACTTTGAAGGTCATGATTAAGGTCACCATTAGATGTCCCCCTCAAAACCCTACAACGTTTATTTAAAAAAAAATCATTAAGCCCTTAAGAGATATTCACGTGTATTTTTTAAAATGGGACACCCGGTATATCAACAGGGTGGTAGACGGGCAAAACAAACGGCCAATGTTAATTCGATGAAACAAGAATGCGACTTTCTGTGTGGAACATGTTTTACTTTAATCGAAATAGAATTAGCACAGTGCGTTTTATTGTTTGATTGTATTTTACGAATAAAGATGAGATATTACAAATGCCGTAGCTTGCGGTTAATAGCTAGTACATACGGTTGTTTGCGGTTACATTAGCGGTGTTCAGCGGGGAGAATGAAAAAAAAGGTTCAAACATATTCAGTTCTCACGACGGAAATAAAGAAAATAGAAGTCTGCATATAACTATAACCACCATTCAAAGTTACGTCTTATATTCGTACATATAGTACATATAAATATCGAAAAAAATGTTTGGCCCAGAAATTTTATGTTTTTTGCATTTTTTAATAAACCGTTTTGTGAGATGCTTTTCTTCGTTATATTGTTGAATTTATTTACTTAAAAAGAGAAATTTGTATTCCTCTTTGCAAACTGATGACACAAATTTTGAGGAGACTAAATATTGAATAAGTTCTTCCAACCTTAATTTTTAGAATCAAACACCGTGATAAGGCACTCTCTTTTCGTAAATTGTTTCATGTTCTATTTAATTTTAATTTAACATTATAATATATACCCGTACTAAAACCTGTAATTTTCTTAAGCCTATAACCAATAATCGTGCTTTTTTCTTGAGGTATATACTTTCATTTTGCATGTAGTCGAGATTGCAACAGAAAATAAATTACCAGTTAAAAATTAGTTATATTATGGTGTTAAATCTTAATATTTATCAAATATAACTCCTTAATTAATAATTCGATTATCGTCATTTGACATCGTAAACGCACAGCCTTAACGAATTAATCTTAACAGGAACATCATCAAAATACATAGGTAGATTTAAAAATCTCAATTGTCACCAAAGGGCTCAGTAGAAATATAAAATATCTTCTCCTGCAAATCACAATTTTAAAGCGAATCAAGTTATACTCCAAATCGTCAGTTCTGTAAACAATTGCAAAAAATTTTGACATACTGAGAAAATTAGAAGAAGAAGAATTTTAGTTCAATTACAAAATAATATTGAAAATTTTGTTATGTAATTTACAGTTCCATTTTCACAATAAACAGTGCCATTCCTGAAATACTTTATTATCGTTTTATAAACAAACCATCTCAAAATATTTCAAGTGGAATAATAAGAACAAGAGAAATAAATTTAGCAAATATAGTTGACTACATGCTGTAATTAAATTATGCATGGCAAACAGACATCACATAAACAATACTATAAAATATAGTGCAAATATACGCATATAATTTTACAACATACGCTTGTCTAACTTCTAAAAAGATACAGAGTGCTTCAGTAAAGCATACCATAAATCCCAGGGGCTGACATTAAAATAAAAAATTAGGGTCCATCGGTAGCAGTCTATACTATAGACCAACTATAGACTTTCGTGACAGTTGTCAACATAGGCATTTATAGCATTTTAAAAGGAACTATGGCGTTCAAGATGTTTTATTACATGAATCGTTCAAATGGTTATAGATGAAAAAAACCGCGGAGCGCTATTAAATTAGAGGATGGAAATTGGAGATAGGTGTGAAAATGCACCCCTTTCAGTTTTTTAATTGTAGCTCGAAAACGAAGCAAAATTTCCGTATAGTTCATAGGAAAAATTATTTAGAGAATTGAATTTCCCATCTTGGAAATGGCTTATTTAAAAAATTTAAAAGGAAAATTTTATGCAAAAAATCGTGAATAAACAATTTGAAAAAAAATTCGATATTTTGTTTTCTTTTCACTTTTTTGCCTCTAGTTTTTTTTTGAGTAAAGATATGTATAGGCATTGCTTCATAAAAAAAGTAGATAACATTTCCTTCAAAACAAGAGGTTGTAAAGTATTTTTGGATGTAAATTGACTGATATATGGTTGTTCAAACTTCGCCAATTTTCGTCGCGTTTATCCTTACCTATACGTTTTAATTCTATTTTTTTGCAAAAAAGGAAGGACATAAGACGTTCAAGGATTTTCATCACATGACTTGTTCGAAGGGTCATTAAAAATGAAAGAACCGCAGGGTGCTATTAAATTAGAGGGTTGAAATTGAAGATAGGGGTGAAAATGCACTTTTACAGTTTTTA
Organism: Anoplophora glabripennis; assembly: GCF_000390285.2. Taxonomy (NCBI): domain Eukaryota; kingdom Metazoa; phylum Arthropoda; class Insecta; order Coleoptera; family Cerambycidae; genus Anoplophora; species Anoplophora glabripennis. The sequence goes on along the minus strand of NW_019416477.1, from coordinate 113,979 downwards.
AATACAGCACAAAAACGAAGCAAAATGTTGGTATAGTTCATAGAGAATTGAATTTCCCATCGAAATGGCTTATTTCAAAAAACTAAAAGAAAAATTTTATGCAAAAAATCGTTAATAAACAATTTTTAAAAAAGCATGTGATGAAAATCCTTGAACGTCTTATTTCCTTCCTTTTTTGCAAAAAAATGAGAAATAAACGGCCATATATCAGTCAATTTTCATCCAAAAAATTCTTTACAACCTCTGTTTTGAAGGAAATTTTATCTACTTTTTTTATGAAGCAATGCCTAGAGGCCAAAAAGTAAAAAAAAAAACAAAAAATCTAATTTTTGCTTTTTTTCAAATCGTTTATTAACGATTTTTTTGCATAAAATGTTCCTTTTAAAATTTTTTAAATAAGCCATTTCAATGGAAAATTCAATTCTCTGAATAATTTTTCCTATGAACTATACCGAAATTTTGCTTCGTTTACGAGCTACAATTAAAAAACTGAAAGGGATGCATTTTCACCCCTATCTCCAATTTCCACCCTATAATTTAATAGCACTCCGCGATTTTTTCATCTGAAATGACCCTTTGAACGATTCATGCAATAAAATTGCTTGAATGTCCGATTATTTCCGATCATCAGTTTAGAGTTCTTAAATGAATACCAAAAATCTCTAACCTCAAATAAGTTATGACCTAAACTATTTAGGTTTGCCGCATAACAGGCACTTTGTAAACTAATCTGTATTCGCAAAATAAATATCTACTTTATTTCAGTACAATGTGCTTTTACAGATACTATCTAAATTCATTTTGAAAAAATTAACTATCGGCCTTTATCTTGAAAACAAGAGATAGTAAAGCCGTAATCGATAGAAAAAAGGCGTCGTATTTTTTAAATTTCTAATTACCCCTTGGTTTCATGATATGTTTTTCGCATATATTGTTACCAAAAAGTTTTTATTTTAAACCTGTCTTTTCTAAAAGAGTTCAAATGGTACAAGTGAATCTAAAGCTAAAAGGAACATGTTCTGCATAAAAGTGACCTCGGTAAAATGTTCACAGCTTAGATATACAGCCCATTAAAGTTTGCTGAAGAATATGGAAAAGCGGATGTAATTTCAAAACTAAAAAGGTACAAATGTATTTGACACAAATTTTCTATTAATACAGGTACAGCCTTTCAACTATTTTACGATAAATTCCTTTTCCTATAAGTTATTTTTTGTTACAACTTTTTTGTTTAGCATTCAAAAATGCGTATCGATAGCTTTTAAATATTTTACCTCTCGACTACAACAACTAACAACATTTTAAGTAGGTGGCTGTTATGCTAATTTATGTCATTAGATCTTTTAGGAGTTTTGAGTGTACTTAACTTGGATTTGCTAATCATTTTTTTTAATAAATTAAGAAGAATTATGGCAAATAATTTTACTAATGATGAATATGTTGGCATGCTGCAAGTATTTTTTGAATGTTGCTGCATAAGTATATGTTTAGCAAGGTTTAATATTTTAAATAATTAACTAAAAGAGAGCAGTTAGGTCATATGCTTCAGAATAACTGACCCAGTTCCCCACAAACAGACTTTCTCAATAATAAAGAGGAGATTGCGAGAAACTGGTAGAATACAGCCCTATCTCGAAAGATATAGCCAAAGACCTTTTGTTCGTACTATTGAACTTGAAGAAGCAGTACTTGTATATAAATTTTGAAGAAAAGTACCAGAGTGCCACAAGAATAATATCGATGCACTTTTTTCATAGCCTTGTTTGGAATATTGAGTGCTCATGACAATCTTTTATACGTATTTTTCCGCCACCAGCCAGTCTGACACGAACAAAACATTCACAACCGAGTAGCCTTCATGAATCTTTCTATAATATTTGAAGAAATAATTTAAATTTTGCACCTTTCCAAAGACATGGTTTAATAAATTTGCACAATCCTCATTTATAAACTGACGAAAATCCTCACTCTATATCTGACAAAATTTCGGCACAATTTTATTTTGGACATTTAGACAGAATTACAGGAAATACACTTGTTAGCCCTTTTGTTTCACCTCGTCTCCGTCGGCTTGGTACAATATTTGAATGAACATCTTGCAGCATTACTTGAGCATCTCCCTTTAGATGTATACCAAGTCATATCATCATGTGTATAGCATAACGATGTTCCTACTCGCAGCACAATAGCAGTCAGTCGACGGCTTAAATTTAAATTTCCCTACCCTTGGATAGATTGCAGCAACAAAGCACGTATTCCTTGATAATCTTGATATGCTCACCGAACCAAACACCCACAGATTTTTTTCTTTGAGGACATATAAAAAATATTATTTATGTCCAACTTGATATAACAGCTACAGAAGAGCTCCAAGAAAGAATTTTTCTGGCAACTTAGGAGATCCGCAACAATCTCGAAATTTTTGCTCGTGACAACTTTGACTGGCTATTAGTCTGTCTTTAGAATAATATGGAAATTATTTTGAAAATACTGTTTAACAACTATTCTCTCTTCTTTTCTGTATTTTCAGTAAGTAATAAATAGCAGCTTTCATAATTCACAAGTCTTCTTTCTACTACGGAGAAAATATATCTCTGATGAACTAATTGTAAGTTGTTAGGGTGGTACATATTTCCTGCCGCAGCACAGTTTTTCTAACATACAAAAAATACTTGGAGATTGTCAACATATTCATCATTAGAAAATTATAGTAATAAATAAAATTACAGAATAGCAAATCCAAGGAAATACTCGGAAAGCTCACAAAATATCTAATGATATCCACATACTTAGATTTTTCTTGCAATTGTGTGAGTTGTATTGTAATGCGAATAATAATGTCGGTCGATAGCCGCACAGTTTAAGGCGTCAGTACTTAAATCGATGTGTCAATCTGCCCGGGTTTCGAATCCCGCGGCCGGTAGACCGTAGATTAACTATGCTTGTACGGAGGATTGGCACCCNACAACAACTAACAACATTTTAAGTAGGTGGCTGTTATGCTAATTTATGTCATTAGATCTTTTAGGAGTTTTGAGTGTACTTAACTTGGATTTGCTAATCATTTTTTTTAATAAATTAAGAAGAATTATGGCAAATAATTTTACTAATGATGAATATGTTGACAATCTCCAAGTATTTTTTGTATGTTAGAAAAACTGTGCTGCGGCAGGAAAGATGTACCACCCAAACAACTTACAATTAGTCCATCAGAGATATATTTTCTCCGTAGTAGAAAGAAGACTTGTGAATTATGAAAGCTGCTATTTATTACTTACTGAAAATACAGAAAAGAAGAGAGAAGAGTTGTTAAACAGTATTTTCAAAATAATTTCCATATTATTCTAAAGACAGACTAATAGCCCCTGCCTAATAATAATATGCCGCCTCCTCTCCCGCACAAGTCTCCGACTTATGGGCTAATTCTCGTAGTTAGAATGAGGAGTAGAGATATTATTATTATAATGATTTTTTTTTATTACTAAGCAGTTAATTTTAAAGTAAAATTTATGTAAAATTTGGCATTGTATCTTTTTTGACTTACGCTTTTCCGAATATTTTTAGAAACTTTAAGGGACTGTATCTCCTAAGGCATGAACATTATACTCAGGTAATTTTTATACAAAGCTTTCTTTAACTGTAGATTCACCCGTACCATTTGTGCTACTCCTGTTGAAAACACCCTGCATATTAACTGACTTGTTGAATGAAATAACTAAACTAAACTAAATAGATTCTGATCTATCTGATTAACACATTTTTTAGTGACGAAAAGATAGTGATCCAGTTGGTTAAATCCAACCAAGACTACTTCATGGCTTTTTCCGAAATGGGCCCAACATACATGAGCGTCGACGCTATCGTGGGAGAAATAGACTGCAAATATTTCTTCCCACCTGGTTACAATGAATCAGAAGCTGAGGCGAAGCAGGAAAAGAAGAAGAAGAAGAAGGGCAGGAAACACGCCGCTGCTGTCAATAAGGAAGCCTCAGTTGCAGCCAGTGAGGTGGCTACAGATATGAGCATTCAAAATGAAACGGATAATGTTGAGGATGAGAACGAAGAACAAGACAGCGATGAAGAAAAAATTGTAGATACCGAAGATGCTGAAAATGACATTTCTGTCACAGAGGCAGATAAAGCAACCTCTCCTATTCATGAAACTACCACAGAGTAGTAAAATATTTTTATGTTTTGTAGCTGTATAACGTATTTTAATTATGTACTTAGTAAGCTTAAAAATGTTTCGTTTATTCTCATCACCATGTTGTAATATTATTTAACCATTTTTAGTTGAAAAGTGTAAAAGAGAGCACAATGAAAATAATAAGGTTTATTTAAGGCTTAATCGAATTATAATTCAAAAATTAAACCTGTTTTATTATGTGCACGAATAAAATAGAACAACGAAGACGATTTTAAGAAATCTATTTCAGTATCACAATGGTAAATATGGAGCATAAAAAAACTTCAGTTATTTGAATGTGTCGAATTATTCAAGGTTTAAAAGTTGAGTTGATTAGAAATTATTGGCATAACTGAATGAATTGTATTCAAACATTATCCGCTAGGTGCTACTATTCTTGAGTTAAGAAGGCTTCTAAGTTATAAATGACACAGTCACAGTTCAACAAGCAGTTTAGTTATGTAATTTATAAAAATAATATTAACAGTATAAAAAAATACATCAAAAACACAGGACCTCAAAAAAAAATCTACGAAAGGTCTCCTCGGTCAAACCTATCGTATTATATGTTTTTTGAGTCGCTGAAACCGAATCTGCAACTCATTTGATCCCATCACGTCGGAGTTTTTTTTCTAACCTCAAAAAATAGCTGAAAAATGATAGAATTCAACAAAATCAACCCTGCAACCTGTTAAAACCTTATAACTCCACATCATTATGATCCCGAACGAGCTCGACAAGCCGNATATGTTTTTTGGGTCGCTGAAACCGAATCTGCAACTCATTTGATCCCATCACGTCGGAGTTTTTTTTCTAACCTCAAAAAATAGCTGAAAAATGGTAGAATTCAACAAAATCAACCCTGCAACCTGTTAAAACCTTATAACTCCACATCATCATGATCCCGAACGAGCTCGACAAGCCGTAAAGTGATAACTCGCAACCGTAAAAATACATAACCTCAAAATTTGATGAGCCCAAAACCCAAAATCCCAAAATAAGCAGCGAATAAACTTACATATAGGGCACAAACCTTAATTTTTGAATAGTAAACTCTTTTAACCTAAAACCCCGAAGCTGAATAACCCTAAAACCCCAAAACTTCAAAACAAGGGCCCGCATTAATAAGGGTGAGGGTGACGATCACTTCGAGCGTCACACATGAGCAGCGAGATACACACTTCGAACAAAGAAGCCACTGGCCGAAACTCAGGCTTTGTGAGTTTGGGAACTCGGGTTAGAGATTTAGCTTCATCAAGGGTATGTGGGTTTGGGAGCTTAAGTTTATGAGTTTCGGCCAGTGGCTTCTTTGTTCGAAGTGTGTCTCGCTGCTCATGTGTGACGCTCGAAGTGATCGCCACCTCACCCTTATTAATGCCGGCCCTGGTTTTGAAATTTTTTTGATTTTAGAGTTATTCAGCTTCGGGGTTTTGAGGTTTCAATTTGAGGCCTTGTCGTGTTTTCAGGTTATGGGGTATCGGGGTTTTAGGTTAAAAGAGTTTACTATTCAAAAATGAAGGTTTGTGCCCTATGTGTAAGTTTATTCGCTGCTTATTTTGGGTTTTGGGTTCATCCAATTTTGAGGTTATGTATTTTTACGGCTGCGAGTAATCATTTTACGACTTGACGAGCTCGTTCGGGATCATAAAGATGTGGAGTGATGAGGTTTTAACAGGTTGCAGGGTTGATTTTATTGGATTCTACCATTTTTAAGCTATTTTTTGAGGTTAGAGAAAAACTCTGACGTGATGGGACCAAATGAATTTCAGATTCGATTTCAGCGACCCAAAAAACATATAATACGATAGGTTTGGCTGAAGAGACCTTTCGTCGATTTTTTTTTGTGGTCCTGTGAAATTAACAACACTGTCAATAAAATTATGATTTTTGAAATTATATTATTTTAACCTTTAAATCTTTCAGAATTACGTCTTGTCGTATAGTGTTCATGTCCTGCTGATTTGAACTCACTAGATTTAAAGTTATTTATTGTTCGATTTGAATTATATTTCTTTTTTAGTTGAAACTCTTATCCTGAAAAATTAAAATTAAAAAAATATGTTTTAAGATTCCATCACTGTTGATAGATACTATTCACTGATTGATTTGCTGATTTTGTTAGTTCTTGATTTTAGTTCTAACTTTATGTATATAGATAAATTTCTACGTAATATTAGGTTAATATTTTTTGTACGGTGTATCCTTTTTTGCACTATGATTTTGAATAACCAATCACCTTGTTGCATTTTTTAACTAAACCGATCACAGCGTCTAATTTCAAATCATAATAACGAAATCAGAGCTAAAAGGAGAGGCTAAGTTTTTTTTGTGCAATAGGTATATTAGAATCCAACCTAATATTTAAAGCAAGTTTATTGAAAAAAAATGGATTGAAGCTCCAAAAATGTAGGTATCTGTTGTGAATTATAAACTGTTTTAATAAACCATTAATCTAGATCACTTAAATTAAATTGTAGGATAAATTAAAAGCATAATCTTGCATATTAAAGTTATGGTTAATTTTGTAGGGAGAATATTAGAAATATTCTGCCTGAAAACAAAGCCTCAATAAAATATTATTATTATTATTGTAAATTATTGTCCTAAATTCGTATTATTTTCCTGTAATGTATCCTTGTATATTTTAAAATTTTGATTATTCTCCGCGAAGTGCTAAATTCTTAAGAACATAAAAATTTCGGAAACAGTTAACCTAAAACATTTCCAAATTGAAAAAATAATTCCAAAGTATAAATTATTGTTACGGTAATGTAAATTGCAGCGTTTAAAAACAGATAATATTTTTTAATTTATATAGCTATATAACTACCTAGACGGATATTGCTCGGTTAAATATAACTTTACTAACCTTGATGAACCATTTTTAATTCTGTTAATTACTTCAATCCTAATCCCACACAAAAAGCCATACACATGAACACACGAAAACGTACAATGCTGTTATCTTGTCAATGCAAATGCACATAAATTAATTATTTTTTTCAAATACAAAGCCATTTTAAATTTTCTTGAAGTGTACAAATTTTTCACAGCTGTCATAAATCACACAATACGAATATACACATAATATTTTGCGATGGTGTATAACGGTTTAAAAAATTGACGAAACCGAGAGAAAATAGTCCAACTTACACGAAAATCACGCAAGAACTGATAAATAAGGTTCGAAAACTAATGAGAGTTTGACATCTTAAAGAAGTGCAAAAACAACGCAAGAAGTGGAATAAAGAGTTCGGTGATAAAAAAAAGTATACACGGTTTTTATAGTTTAAATAATTCTGAAGTAAATTCTGGTTATTAGATAATAAAAGCACTTTCAGCACACTCATGTTTGTCCGTTCTACTAAGTGGTTGAATTATTACAGAATTGGATATGTAGAAATAATAATTCCTATTAATTTAGACAGATTGCCAACACCTTCCTCATTGTCATTTCAATTATTTTCCTCTAACAATCTATATCTACAGAATGTCCCAAGTTAGCCTATCTTAATCCAAAAATCCATCGTTTAAATATTACAGTGTCTTACTTTTCAAATAGATGTTCGTTAATATGTAAGAAACTACAGTGTGTTTCACTTAAATTCGGAACTCCTTCGTATTTAGGATGGCATTGCCCGATTTCCAAAATTCTTTTTTTTATATGATAGTACTCAAAAAGACCTACTTTTTGATATTATATTTTTTGACATGTGATCTTTTCTACGGCCTACTATCATTAATAAAAGACCCTAAAAAATTAAAAAACATATTAGGCATTTTTTAAGAAAAAAATAGATAATATTTTCAATCTGATCACACCTCAAAACCCTGTATAAAAAGTTTCATTATTATAGATTTTACAGGATGTTCACAAAGAACATAAACGCAAACTTCGAAAAATTTCACTCATTGCAGTGTCGAATTAACAGTGGAAAATATTTTCAAGGTATTTTTTTATAATTTTATTAACCGTAGGTATACCCATGCAGTTTCATTGATTTCATTCATACAGGATGCTCACAATATGATAGAAATTATACAGGGTGGTCCGAATTTTATGCAGGAAACTTCGAGGGGAGATAGATCTCTTTAAAATAATAGGTGTTTGCTTTATAAAATAGGTCTGGAATGGCCCCGTTTTAGAGATACAGGGTGTTGAGGTTGTTAAAAACGAATGATTTTTTATTTATATCTCCGGAATCTATTGATAGATCTCAATAAAATTTGGTACAGATAATCAATGAGAAGGCCTTGCATTTCCTAAAATATGAGCTCTAAAGGTACAACCAGTGGTGTACAACTGGGCAGGAGTCATCTCCTTTTTTATAAAAAAAACCTACGCCATTGCATTTTTTACAAGTTATTGTAACGGATTTATATTCTAATCTACAAAATGCGTAAAAAAGGTAACTTGAATTTCATACCAATACAATCCCCTTGTGGCAGACGTTTCTAACAATAATATTACAAAAATATTTATGTTTATGCTTAAAAGTAAGTGGAATTTGTAAGCACATCAACAAAATTCTTTACACTCGTTTCCACACCACCTGTGAGGTAGAGTTCCTTACGCGTTTTAGTTTCCCCTGGAACCTAACCCACTATCTTTACAAATAAGAACAACTTAAATCAAAATAATAATAAATGTATATTTACCAAAGGCGAGTGGTAGCGAATTTTCACAATCTGCATATTTGGTCACAAGAAAATCCTCATGAAATTCAGACAAGATCTTTTCAACACGAACTTTCTGTAAACGTGGGGCTCGGAATAATTCGCAATAAAATTTGTAGATCTTTCTTCTTGCCACCCCGTCAAAATTCCCAGTCATTTCTAAACTTTCTAGAAAACCATCTATTTGAATTATGAGAGGATGTTCCATTAAATATACGACAAAAGAGCTGGACACAATGGATGGTGCTCCTGCGCATTCTGGGAGAATAATATAAGAATGGCTTAATGAAAATTATATGGAGCGATGGATAGGTAGAAGACCAAATGCCAATATTAACCATCATGGTGCAGAGGGTCCAGTGTCTTGGCCAGCCAGATTGACATATCTAAACCCCCTGAACTTCTATGTTTGGGGTTATCTGAAAAGTAAAGTATATTCTACTCCGACAGATACAAGACCACAAATATTGCAACGAATAGAAGACAGGTGTAATGAATTAAAAGAATACCAACACATGATATTAGCTTCAATTAATTCCATTAATAGATGTCACAAATTTATCGACGTGGGTGGTTCGCATTTTGAGCAATTGTTGTAAATACGTAACGTTAATTTTGCTTCTTGTTTAGTTGCTTGGTAAATATATTTTTATTATTATTTTGATTTAAATTGTTCTTATTTGTAGAGCATTAGGCCTCCAGGGAAAACTAAAACACGCCAGGGACATTACCTCACAGGTGGAATGGAGTGTAAATAATTTTGTTGATGTGCTTACAAATTGCACTTACTTTTAAGCATAAACATAACATAAATATTGTAATATTATGGTTAAATGTATGTATGAATAACTTGAGAATGGCGAATATTAGGGAAAAAATTAATGTCACCTTTTTTACGTATTTTGTGCATTAGAATATAAATCAGTTACAATGACGTGAAAAAAAATGCAGTGGCGTAGGTTTCTTAGTAAAAAAAAAGGGGGACCCCTGTCCAGTTGTACACCACTGGTTGAACCTTTAAAGTTCATATTTCAGGGAATATAAGGCCTACTGTCATACAATATATATACCAAATTTTATTGAGATCGGTTAATAGATTCCGGAGATATAAACAAAAAATCAATTTTCTTAACAACTTCAACATTCTGTATCTCTAAAACGGGGTCGTTCCAGACCTAGGTTTATAAGGCAAACACATATTATTTTAAAAAGATCTATCTGCCCTCGAAGTTTCCTGCATAAAATTCGGACCACCCTGTATATTTTTTTTTATTGTACCAGAAATGAGTTTCACAGCGAAATAATATTTAAATATTACTGTTTTCTATTAGCCCACCACCATTTTGAATGCATTGTTCAATTCATCTCTTCTTATTTCTAATAACTCTCCTCAACTGATGTGGTGTTATTTGTCGACATTCTTGTCAAATTCTATTACATGCTTAATTAAAATAATTAATGTTTTATGGGATTCTACGTGGTCGATTTTTTTCTAAACGCAGAGATTTTCTTGAATTTTTTAAATAATGATTTCTGGAATTCAGTACATGCACTTCCTCTTCATGTAATACAGAATCTCTACCTTCAATTAGATGGAGCACCTATTCATGATGCGATAATAGTAAGTCATTGATTGAATGAGAGTTTCCCGAGAAAGTCGCAACAGTCCGTTAGTTGAGTGGCCGTCAAGAGCTCCAGACTTAACGCCTCTTTCTTTTTATGGGCAACTTTGAAAAATAAAGTGTATTAAACAAGACCCCAGAAGATTTATGTAATAGAATTTGAGAACCACGTCGACAAATAACATTACATCAGTTGAGCAAAGTTATGAGAAATAAGCACAGTGGACTAATAGAAAACAGTAATGTTTAATTTTTATTTTGTTGTGAAAGTCATTTGTTGTGAAAGAAACTTTAATGTTTATGCATAATATTTTTTTTGTTAATATTTATAATTCCATACGAAAAAGGGTGCTACCTCATGAACAAAATCCCAAGTAAAATGCGAAAACAGAAAAATACACATGGATGTAGAAGCTGTTTTTTTAAGTGATTATTCTTTGTGAAGTTTAATACATAGTAGGACAACATTAATACAGGCTATTTGTTTGAATGAATGCATTAATTAACAATTTATATTATTTGTTTCCCACAATATCAGCAGTTCGGAGTTTTGTTAATGGTGTTAGATATCTTTTACATATCTAGATTTCTGATATCGAATAATATAAACTGACTTCATTTAATATGAGTTTTAGAAAAGAAAATTATACTTGTTCGAATTAGCTTATTCCTATCAAATTTTTGCTCATTAGAAATGGCCATAGAAATGATTTTAATTTTCATACAAAAGTTCTCTTTACCGACGGGTTATATTTTACGTGAAGGAATCACTAATTTTTATAATAAATATCTTGAAGACGATGATGAATAGCATCATTTCAAGGTATTCAATCAATGCATTTTCAACACAGAATAAAAATTAACGGTGTAGATTATTGTGACTTGTTTCTTTAAGAAGCTTTTCAGGAAAAGGTTTGTAAAAATTGAAAACGAGAATCAATTGTGGATGATTTTTACTGCTGGGAGCGTTCTTCGTGATGTTATACGAAAAGAGCATTACAATTTCCTACGTAGAATTGATACTTTACCTTACAGTAAACCGCAATCATTTCGAATATCTTTATAAGGACACTTGGTATTGCTTTTCATCATTTTTGTTGTTATTATTATATTACTTGTTTAGATATTTAATTTATAAATGCTGTTTTTAAAAACTCTAATGTCTACACAGACACATGAGTTTATTAAGAAACAGAAACTAGAAGAATGCCAAGAGATAGTATTTTCCTATTCCTTTCAAACGTATACAACCGATTAATCTCGTTAAAAGAATAAAAGTTCATATACACATAGTTATGAAAATATATTTCTTGGGGAACAGAAAGAACAAAAGAACTTACACACGGCAGTTTTCTATAAAAGATCTGCAGGCGGAAAAATATTTTGAAAAAAGGGGAGGGGAGTCACCTTACCGCCGTACGTGTTGAGAATGAAATGTTTGAAAATTATTTATACTGTTTCAAATGTAATTTAAAATGAATGTAATCTTTGATAAACGCTTAAATGGTTAGATAGAATCTACCGATCTTATAGCAGTGTATTAGTGCTAAAGCTTATTAACAAAATTGTCCAAGGTTTCCTATAAAAAAATTGTCGAAAAATCAAAACCGGAACAACGGTGACCTCAGTTAAAATTAGTCACAGGTTAACCATCTTCCTTAAACGGTATTTACTTATTAAAAAAATAATTAGATTGTTAAAATTTGTAATATCTATACATTTTGTCACAAGAGTATTGAGTAGTTGTCCTTAATAATTTTTGTAAAACTATTTTCCTACATACACCTGCTTATAATACACCGTATAATTTACTTCATCATTTCTTTTACAAATTAATTTTGTAAGTACTAAATTAGTCACTCCACTGCACACAATTTAATTAAGCTAGTATTGTTGATATGGAAAGGTTATATTTTGTAAATTTAAACAATTGTTTTAAAAGTTCATCTACTTTTTATGGGAAGCAGATTAACTGAACTGCTAAATGGGAATAATTTTTTATTTGTCTGAACGTAAAAATCAGCAATTTACATTTACTTTCCTCTATTTCTTTGTCTTAGTTTCATTGAAATGATCGTGTCATTGAAACATTTGTGTACAAATGGAGATTCTTTTTCATTCTAAACTCACATGGTTTTATTTGAAAATAATAATTCCTGGGACTTGCATAGATGATCGTTTTCCTGATTTGATATTCTGATCCTTATTGACATGTCTCTGTTTTAGTGTCCTTACCCAAATAACTTGATAGCAAAAATGTAAAATGGAATAAAACAGAATAGATTACCCTATATCTACATATACTTAGTCGTTGATCGTGAAAAGCCTCTTATGTGTAAAATACCATTCAACTTGAAATAGTACAGATGTTGTGAAACTAAAATTTCTTCTATGTAAACATGTACAGAAGCTATTCGGAGACGAATTTAATTCTTTTGCACATAGGAGGTTTATAAAAACACGATTTTATGAAAGAATGATTATAATTAGTAAATATGTGGATTTATTAAAATATAAAAGGAATGAAAATAAACTAAAAACCGGTCTAAATGCCACATAGGAGATTTTTCAAACTGAACGACGTTATGTTGAGAGAATGATAAATTAGAGCTACCACTGAATTATAATTTGGGATACTTCAATCGTTATTTAGAAATCCTTCTGTTTCACCTTTTTGGATATTAATTATAGATACTTACCACACGTCAATTTATCAAATTAAAGTTGGATTAAAGTAACTACCTGCAAATTAGAAATGTTTTTTTAATTCCGTTTCCAGCAATACAAATTCTGTTCAGAAAATAACCGAACTTTTTGAATTACGCTCTAATGAAGATAGTGAAGTGATATGCGACAGTTGGCAGCATTGCGTTGCGCAGAACCTCCTCTGTAACCACATGTTCTTGGATTGTTGAGTGCAATGTTACGAATAGTTTTCACCACGATTTAAAAATGCTCATCAGAAGATGATTCTCGTCCAAGAAGGCCTTCGACTTCAACTGATGATTGCCACCATGGAGACTTCACAAGGAGCACGAGCTCCACGTAAACAAATATCTTACCAAATTATAGGGCGCTAGTGTCCTATGTACCGAAATAGTAGAGGGGAAATAAAGAAAGTGGTAGATTGAATTAAAAATCAATCGTTTCGTTTTTGTGATATGTTACAAATCTTAAAATAAATAATGTAGGCTACTTTACATTAAATAAATATATCAATAAATACTGAAAATATGTAGGTGTACAAGGAACACTAACGACCTTAGCGGTAAAAACTATAAGTAATTTCTACTATTACATTGTCAAATTTTGTCAATTTTCCCGTATGAGTTCATGCTCCTTGTCTAGTCTCTCTAACTACCACGTTCAGAAAGTCAAAGATAGTGCGTGCTAATCGCCGACTGACTGTCAGAAAAATTGCAGAAGAGGTTAGCATCTCAACTAGGTCACGCCATGAAATTTTGACTGAAAAATTGACCATGCATCGAATTGAAACAAAATTTGTTACTCGTTTGCTGGCTGAACAATAAATAATCGTGTTAACATTTTTCGGCGATTCCTTAAACAATCCAATGACGATGAAACATTCATTCAAAGGATCATAGCGGGAGAGAAAAGCTGAATTTACAGCTGCGATATTGAGATAAAAGATACTATTATCACAATGATCTCCACGGCCTAAGAAACCACGTCAGTCTCGATCCAATATCAAAGTGATGTTCACTGTTTTTTTCAACTTTAACGAAATTGCGCATTTTGAATTCATGCCTCAAGGTGAAACAGTGAACTGTGTGTACTGTCAAGGCGTTTTACAACGGTTACGTGTAAGAATCCGCAAAAAGAGTTGTGGCGAGACAATTCATGGTTTTTCATGATGACAATGCGCCTGCGCACCCAACCTTGTCAATTCCCTCACCCTCCTTATTCGCCAGGCCTAGCTCCTTGCGATTTTTTAATGTTTCCGAAATGAAAATCAGTGCTGACAGGACGCCATCTTCAGACTATTGATGACATCAAAGCAAATTCGTTTAAAAAAAAGTTCTATTATTTTCTGAATAGATCTCGTATTTTTATATTTCCACTTTTACCTAGTATCTGTACTAGGTTACCTTTTATCTGTTCTGTTACCTGTTATGTGTTGTCTGTTATCTGTAATAGTTATCTGTTATCAAATAACTGTTATCTGTTAGGAATATGTCTTATTTTTTATTTTCTGATGTAAATTGTTCACTTGAAAATATTTTATTTCCAAAACGTTGCTAATTTTAACAAATTTATTGAAAGCAGCTATCTATGTAACTATAAATTGAATAGCATAGCTGTGCATTAACAACAAAAAGTTAAATATGTCCTCAAGAAATTTTCATAGTACTACTACGGAAAACGAGACAAAGAAACCCTGAGCGGAATACAAATAATTCTACTTATTATACTCACAATTGAAGAGGACATCCCTTGAATTTATATAAGACGATACAACGAGAATAAAAACAACATGTACTTTTGAAACAGTTTAATTATTATTCCAAAACAAATATTTGCAATTATCTACAATAAAAATTGACGTCCAGCGTCATCAGACTTAAATTAAATTATCACGTTTCACATAAATAACATTAATTAATGTTAAAATGCCAGTTAAAATAAAAAATTATAATCTAATACACAGCCATCAATGCCTACACATTAACAATAATAATAATACTATGTGGTGTGTAGGAATATTCTAATCTACAGATTTAGATAGTATTACGTAACTGACTTCATAAAGGAATTACTTAGCTGACATTGCAGACGCCATCGTTAAACTTTTAACGGTTGCGATAATGTATCCAATTAAATGTATTAGCACTTACAGAGAGTGAAAATTATTATTTACTTGAATTCGTTTATAAAATATTTCGTAATTTGGTGTAATATTGTATGTACCTCTCATAAAATATATAGGTGCGAAAACATATTTTGAAATTTATTTTAAATTTGAAGCTTGGTGGATTGTCATCGCTATCCCTAAAAAATAATATGAAATTTAAAGCAAGGATGTTAACAAAAATTTAAAAAATACAAAATATTTTAGTCGTAATATAATAAACGGAACAAATCACTTCTCATCATGTTACGTAAGGTAAACTTTAACAGCTGAGTCAGATTGTGGTAAAAAGTTACTATTAAAAGTAAATAATACTTTTCCTTAAAAAAGTTGTTCTTGAAAGGACCATTAACCTTTTATTGAAGATATAAAAAAGTAATAAAAAGTGTTTCTCAATCGTAATCGTCATTGGAAATCCAAATGAGTGACCAGACTTCAATATCCGTTAGGTATGACTTGCATCATTTTATTCCATGTTTCTATAATTTTAATATTGAGATACCAAACAAAGACAAAATTGGTGTTGGACGTAGTATCAGAATTTTGACGATATTTCTAATTTAATTCCCTTGGAACTTTAAATGTTTCGCATATGTGCAAAAAATCAGGAATGAACAAAATAGAACATGGTTGAATTTGTTATGTTCGAATTGTTTCTCCGCTTGAAACTATGGCAAACTGTTAAGTCACTGTACAAATGTTTCAATTATTATTATGTGAAATGTATTATTAATTTAATTTAAAGATGCTCCCAATAAAATCAACTGTAATTTTAGTGTTCGATCATATTGTGCATCACTCATGTAGAAATTCTATCAGGAATAATCAGATAAACTTTAACTTTACAAGAATTTATGTTAGCAGTTCTTGCAAATTACTATAAAAATATTTCGTCCGTTAACCAACAACTGTATCATAAAAAAATATCTGTAATTAAAGGTATTTTTTCCTTCACCTGCACTAAGCTGCATCTCGAGAAGAAAAGTGCACCTCCATCAGAAATATAACGCAGTGCAAAATGCACCATGATAAACCTTTAACAAAATTATAAATACTAAATTACTACTCTTTCTAGTAACGCACCTTAAGAGAAAGAGCAGAGTATAGAAAGAGTAATTTTCATTTGGTTTACTAGAGGAGGAAAAAGAAAAATATTTTGTATCAAGATGAAACCTAATTCAGATGATTGCGAGCCAAGTTCAAATACAAATAAGGAACTGCCAACAATAATTTTTATTGTATAATAAATTTTATTTTGACCACCTTGTACACCGAAGTCGCCGTCTGCTTTAAATTGATCTAATTTTTCAATGCCATTATACATTCACTTGATTTGTTATTTCCATACAACGAATTCCTCTATACAATCAACTCTACACACAATATTTAAAGACACAATTGCGTCGAAGTAGTCGCAATTTTACAAAAGTATAAAAATAACTTATTCAGTTCAGTTACATCTAGTTCTTGTATTAGATTCTTAAATGGTAACTAATGACAAAAACTGGCTATTGTCACCCCAGTCACAGGTTTCCTCTTGGTTTCGCAAGCATTCCATCGGTGACATCAAAGACGAAACTCGTTAAGTCTCAAGATGTAGATCAACACATACGTGACTCAACTCACACTATTCTCTGGTGCCCTCTCACGACGTCGTTTTTATTGACGGTGCACTGTCGTTGTTTTTATAGAGTTGAAATAAGTTTATCACCGATAGCGTGTTTACTGCTGGGGTTGGCGGAGTGTGGGGCGTCCGGTTTTCTATTGTTTCCGATGTTTTCGCACTGTATCCGCTGAGTTCCTTGACCTGCTTCAGCTGTTCTAAGGCTTCTTCGTAGGTCGGCAGACCGGAAGCGATGGTGTAACTTGGCAACTCCGATTCACCGGTTCCCGACTCCAAACTTGCTGCGTTCCTCGCCTCTATAACTGTAAAAAAAACACACTGATCATTATTTTTGTTTACTGAACTGAGGTAAGTTATGATCTACAGTTACGGTAAATGAAACAATAGCGCAAATGAGGTACAATTATTACGGTACGAAGCTATTTAAAAAATACGTTTGTCACCGTAGCAATTAAATGTTCGTGAAAAAAAAAAACATTAATAAATTAGGTACCTCATTTCTGGGAATGTCTCTATTTTCAGATAAAACTGAAATAAATACAGCGTGTGCCACTAGTGCGGGAAAGTCAAATATCTATGTTAAAGTGAGGAATACGAGTATATGGATTTTTCTTTTTACTATGTTGCCACATTTGTCGGAATGTACAAATTAAAAATATATTCAACTATACAGGGTGTTCCACTTTTCCTGGCCAGACTCCAATATTGGTTTTTTAAATGGAAACTCACATTTTTTATATTTTTTTCGGATTCTACATAAAAAATAAAGAGTACTAGCGATATTCTGATCGTACTACAATTTAAAAAAGTATAAAGTGAAACTTAGTTTTTCTCATTATCATAGAAATAAAAAAATTATTGCCTCTATTAGCTTCCATCACTGGTTTTATTTTCTATTAAAAGAAAAATGATAATATCTGACAATTATTGTGAACATTTCATCAAAATTAAGAATTGCAAATGACTATAAATAAACTTCAGCAGCTAAGTACTTCCTTTCTTATCTAAATCAGGTAAATGTAATTGTATTCTGTAATATCCAAACGAGTAGATGGATAATATTTCTACACTCAGAATTATTGAGGAAAAAACGTAATAGCTTCTAAAATCAGGGAATGAAGTAGAGCAAGCACAACGCAAGAAGGTAATGACCTACTAACTGTTCCCCTTCCTGTTTGTTTTTACTTTACCTTCGGATGGTTAACGAAGTTTTTATCACTTCAAATTATCTACTCGAAATATTTTAAAACGTTTATGGTCTCATGCACTACTGAAACAATTGCTTGGTTAATTGATGTTTCATTGTTACCAGCTTACTCCTTTTTTTCGAGCAATTATTGCTCATCATTAAACGCAAATGACCATTTATTGATTTGGTGTTACTATTTTATATAAAAAAGATTTAACTATAAAGCTAAAAGTGATATGTCCAAGTATATTTAATATAAAAACACAAAATTAATAAATTGTTAAACAGTGTAATCATTAAAAGTATTTTGTATTTTCTCATTACCTTTGATAAAGATGAACAAGAAAAATCAACTACTACAAAGAGATCTTTTTGTCTCTATATTGTTAGTAATAGAATATATGTTTTAAAATAATAATATTTACTATCAACAATATGCAAGTTACGTAGTATTTGAATTTATATAATATATAAAAAAACAATGTAAGGTCACAAATACTGATTTCAAACAGATCTGCTACTAATGATCTACTTTTCTCTTATTACAAATTTCACTGCTAGATTATGATCAAATATCAACATTTAAAATTAATCACAAGTAGCACTTTCCAAATAAAAATTACATCACAATTTTTTTCTTGGAGTTAAATTGCAATTAAAAATAAAGCTTCCAGTTTCTATTTTTGATGTGTCTCCTTATTATTGGCTGTTTATAAAGGGCTTGTTTTGCACCAATAAGAAAGAGATATTTGCATCTGAAAACGGCTTAACCGTATTGACTTTAATAGGCAAAATTATTTTCTGTAACATTGGCAGACCCTCTATCGTTGACATATTTATTTAATTTTATTAGAGTTCGTTTCGGCCTGCATCTTGTGTATGATACATTTTGCGCCTACGCTTTAAATTCTGGTCGTAAAAGTTTGTTTCTGCGACAGTCTCAAACTGTTTTCAAACTATCAGTTTCAAACCGTTTCAAACTGTCAATATCAAACTATCTTCAAACTATCAGATAGATCAGAACCTATCAGATATCAGATCAGATATCAGATCAGATATCAGATCGGATATCAGATCAGATATCATATCAGATAGCAGATCAGATCAGAACTTATCAGATAGATCAGAAACTAAGAGGCCAGCTAAATTCTCACTTTCAACGAATCAATTGGCCATATGTCTCTTGTTAGTTTCAAATCAGTCCTCAACTACTGCAGAAACAAATACCTATGTATTTGACACATTTCTGTTTGACGAGTATTTGAACGTCTTTTTTTAATTAGAACGTTTTGAAGCCGGCTTTTGACTCTGGCAAAAAATATTTGCACTTCATTCGTTTACCACTTAGAATGTTAATGGTCTGTACACCGATAACTCTTGACTATAAAACCATAAACACAAACAAAATAGAAAAATTTTATATTCTGTAATCAAATAACGCGGATAACGTTTTTTAATACAATTATTATACACTCAAGTATTTCTGCTAATTCCGTTTATGAACCGAAATTAATGAAATCAGTTTCAGTATCAGCTAGTGAAAAATACAAAAGAATGCGATTCTTATGACACATATATCGAAAAACGTTTATTGTTATATTATTAACTGGCAGGCTGCCATTCACAAAGCCTAAAATAATAGTTCACTAGCCTATGAGTTATTTATTTCTTTTCTCACGTTCATCTTTCCTATCTCTATAAGTAGGTTTTTAATTGTAACGTATTCCTATCACTAATGTTTATAATAAGAATGATTAAATCTATTTCAGTAACTCAATTATTTGACGATAGAGACGTCCTATGTGATATTCAAAAATTTGTTTAAAGGTTAATGATGATTAGTAGTTCTTATGAAAATTGCGCAACAAATAAACAATTCAAGCGGTGCAAAGTGGAAAAATGAATGTCATCCAAATTGAAGCATTGAATGAATAATAAATTGATGGTGTAATAATAATAAATGGTATTATGCTGTTCATAATACTTATAACAATCGATTTGAAATAACAAAGATAATTTCATATTTATACGCAAGCACAATATCTTTTAGTTAAAAAGTTAAAAGTTAAATTCTCTAGGACATTTTGCCAATAATAATAAGCTTTAAAATATACCGCAATGTTGTTAACACTGAATGAAAGGCAACAAAACTTGAAAAAATCCATAAAAATTGTTTTAAATAAATCTCAACATTGACTGGTTTTAACCAAAATTCTCGACAAAACTTTATTTCAATAATAACACAGGCACACAATTTTCTTTTAACGGAGTATAATATCCCCCCTGTATTTTCACCCGCTGAAACCCTAACCTCAAAAAAATAGCTCAAAATCTCGATTTTTAATTAAATAGTTAAGATTTTAAAACTATATAATAGGATCAAAATACAAACTTTTATTCCTGCATTTTTTTCTCTAAAATGCCTCCTTATGGAGTTACAGCAATTTTTAACCAATTTTAAAGATTATCAAAAAGCCTGTAACAACACAAGGAGGCATTTTAGAGAAAAAAGTGCAGGAATAAAAAGTTTTTATTTTGACCCTATTAATACATCCATGCATCTTTATGATTTTGAACTATTTTTTGAGGTTAGGGAAAAATTATGACGTAGATAAAACATTTCTGATGGCTAACTAGATACTTTTAGTAACTTTACATATGTTCAAAAATTGTATCGTTTATATCGAAAATATGCAACAATGTTATGCATATGTTCGTGAACAATCAAACATTAAAATAACGTGTCAAATGTAACGAAATAAGTTCAGCCATTTTATTTTTGTCATATAAAAAGATCGAATTTTCTTTTCGAAAATGAAGGATTTCCTATATACAGGGTGGTTCAGATTTTAATAGACAAACTTCGAGAAAGTACTATACAACAAAAATTAACATCACTTTGCTCTATGAACATAGGCGCAGAAAGTCACAGTTTATGAGATACAGGGCGTTCAAATTAACAAAAATAAAACGGTTTTTTTAAATATCTGGAAAACCGCACCATCAAATTTATTCAAATTTGGTGCACATTTTTTTTCAAATATTTCTTCTAGTTCTGTATACACACAGTCCAAATTCAGAAACCAGTAGCGGAGAAACAAGGATATCGTTTCCATATTTTAAAATAAAACTTCTACGCTACTGAATTAATTGATAATATGAATACATTTTATAATGGTCTGAAACATTCCGGATGAAAAAACATTATTTTATTTTTGTCGAAAAGTGAATGGTTTACGAGTTATGAAACAAATTATTCAAGTAAACAAAGCTTTGAAACAGGGAAAAATAAAACGAATTTGGGTGTCCCATATTTTAATACACAAACTTCGGGAAAGTACTAAACAACAAACATTAACATCACTTTGCTCTATGAACATAGGCGCAGAAAGCCACCGTTTATGAGATACAGGGTGTTGAAATTAACAAAAGTAAAACAATTTTTTTAAATAACTGAAAAACCGCTTGTTCAAATTTATCCAAATTTGGTATACAGTAAAATTAATAAAAAACAATTAAATTAAATTAATCGCTCGACGTGTCCACCTCCAACCTCAATGAATTTTTTGACAACTTTTGGTTATAGAATTCACAGCAGCTTTGATTAAAACTGAATTTTGCTTCAAATTAGCGCAGGACTCATTTAGCCTTTGCACTAGCTGGTCTATATTTACTATAGGAACGGCATAAACGTCATTTTTTAGTTTACCCCAAATAAAATAATTTAATATATTAAGATCAGGTAATCTAGGTGGCTAAGGTATGGGGCCATTCCGACCAATCCATCTGTTTTGATAGTGGTTTATCAGCCATTCACAAACTACCTGGCCAGAATGTCCATTTGAAACCAGGTCCCGATCCGTTGGTCCAAAGGTATGTCCTCCAGACTATTTTACTTTAAATAAGGAAACCACATCCTCGTTTCTCCGCCACTTGTTTTTGAATTTGGACTGTGTGCATACAGAAAGTAGGAGAAATATTTGAAAAAAAATGTGTACCAAATTTGGATAAATTTGATGTAGCGGTTTTCCAGATATTAAAAAAAAAATGTTTTATTATTATTAATTTCAACGCCCTCATAAACGGTAGCTTCTTGCGCCTATGTTTACAGAGCAAAGTGATGTTAATATTTATTGTTTATTAGTTTGTCCATTAAAATCTGGACTACTCTGTATACTTTTTAAATTGATTTGTAATGTAGATTCCGCGTTTAACGTTTGGTGAACTATTATAGTTACACCATATATAATGTAAATAATGTTCCCATGAGCAACCTAGATCAATAATCTTCACAATCTGCGGACTTATAGATATCTACATATGAAAGTTACCTTGTTGTTCGTCTAGTAGAACTGAAAATATGTACTTTGATGATAGTAATTTCACTATTCACTTTCCAGTTCTGTTGATAAAATCATAATAAGAGTAAATATGCTAATATAACAAGTTAAGCCATCTCTAAACCATATTTTTTATACTACAAAAACAAAACTATACTAGTGGGAATTCTAAAGATAAGCAACTATAATATTGATGTATCATATTGATTGCAAGGAACATGAGTTTAGAGAAAAAATTTCGGGAAATTCAAATGTGAATTTTAGATAAACAAAAATATTCTTATCTGCTGCAATAAAAACACAAAAAATATTTTTTATTAAGATTTATGTGCATTTTATTCAAATTTACGAAAGCTTTTATTTAACCCATTCTACAGTAAATAAACCTGTATAAAAAATATTTCAGTAATTTATTTTTTTAATTAATTATTTCGCCACTCATGTTTGTCCCTAATTTTAAATTAATTTTAAATAGCAGACTATTACTTTTCCATTTATCAATTTATATAGCAGATGTGCTGCTAAATGCTCAGCTATGTTAATGTTTATGCAATAGAATTTAATACCACTCATATTTTTATTGATGAAGATTAATATGAAATTATTTAATTGAGAAATTATCAGGACCTATTCGTGATTGATCCTTTACTCCTTGAAAAATGTTACAAAAATATGTTATTATTATTCTCTTTCACGATTTTGTCTTTGACATTTTTTAATCTAACCTTCAGAGGGGTCAACTGACAATAGCATGCTCAATAACAAATACCTATTAAAATGATATCGTTTCTTGTACGTGGGTTTAGTCCATTACAATACCAACAATCTAACAGGGACATCCGGATAAGTTTGAGGAGTTCAAAGACAATGCCTTGATATTTCCTCTATTTTTACAATTCAAAGATACTTAGGAATTATTAGCAATCAGTTAATTATCTGCTAATTTGTTATTTATCTTCAGAAGTAGTATAATACCTATTTAGAAAATAATTATTATAATTGTAATAGTCACTGCGATTACAATAAGTTTAGAACAGAATTTATTTTATTTTGTTGACAGTTCTATTGTTTAATGAGGCATTTGTAAGTTGGACAATTAGCTCTTTATTACACTGAAAATTTTATTCATCAGTCAAATTTGACATTTGAACAAAGAAATGGCAGTTTCTCATTGTTGCCTTGAACCAACGAAATTGAAATTAGACGATAATTCTGCACTGGAGCATACTAGTACAAAATTATTCGTCCTTGCAAACTACAAACGCAATTTATAACTCTTATTTATTCATTAATATTATTAAAATTTTGACAATTGAAAATATAATTAAGTATTAAAATTTATGATTGAACTACTAAAAGTTTGTCTTTAATTATATTGCTTGAAACTGAGGTTGAAAGTGAAGAAACACAAAACTCTTTGTTATAAAAATTTTTTATAATGCTTTTTCATGGAACATTTTTGTCTACTTGTAAATAAGGTTTTATTGAATTGACAATTTCGTGGCCTGTTATTTTTATTAATTGATTTTGATTTACCTCATCTTTTACTAAATGCCTTTTTGTAGTTGCTTGATGAGACTAATTTGTGTATTTAAAATTTTTGTCTACTTCGATATTTCATTCCTACCAAGTGGGATGTTTTTGTACCACATATTAGTTTTTATAGCATTCTAGATTAGATGTAAGAAATCGTCTATTCGTCTTTATATTGGCACCTAGATGTAACAATTTTTTTATAAAATCTCAAATAAATAACAATTCAACTTGCCTATATGCAAGATTTGGTAAATTTATCGATAATTTTCAATGCACTAGGTAGAATAATTTCTACTGAAAATTGTTCTACCTTTTTTAAATAAGTTATATGTATTATATTAATTACTTTACGTTAAATGTCATTCAAGTTATTACTAACTTTTATTACAATAAAAACTCCTAAATTCTCATCAATTGAAGTCATAATTATACAACGTCTTGCAAAAAAAGTGCCATTTATTTAGACAATTTTTTCAAGATACTGAATGCAACATTACATTTTAAACAAATATATTTATTAATAACTCCATTGTTTTTTTAAGATGTTGTGGTAAAATTTTGCACAGACTATCTTATGCCGACACATTTTTGTGTAATTTTGATAAAATAAATGCGTAAACGAACGAAAGAGAGGTCATCATATTCATTAGCCCTGCAACTTGCTCCTGCGCACGCCTATGGTTCAAGGATAATGATTTTTTGATTGAAAATTTATTTCGTTCATTATTTTCATTCACAATCTTGATTTAAGGCTTCGTTTATAAAATATTGTAACTTTTTTAGATATTGTAACTTTTTTAGATATATGATGTGTAATCTTGACGAAGATGTCCGTATCGATTCTGCTACATTTCCGCATAACATACATCTAGCAGACAAATTAGCATAGGAATAATTTTTTTAAATTTTTTATTATTTTTTTGCCCTAGCACTTAGACACTACAATTTTTCAAGTGCAGATTGAAGAAAATGATAAGGCGTAAAGTAATAATAATACACCGCTATGTTTATTTTTTGTTAGTTCCTTGCAACTTCCATTATTATTTGTTCGTCGTATTTGATATAAATTTCCAATAATTTATGTTTATCTTCTTCTAGTTCTTATACCGGAATAACAGTAATATAAGATCTTAATAATAAATTATTCAAATTTCTTAAATTATATTAAATGAATTAGGGAACATTTAACTAAACCTTACCAAAATATACCATTGTTAAGAATGTCAAGCCCTAAACATAGTTTAAAACAAAAAATGTCTATCACATATCCAAATAAGTTACAATATCTCATAAACAAAACCCTGCACCAAAAAAAAATTTAAAAAATAAACAGCTAAATGAAAATTGACAGAAGTCACATTATTTTCACTTAAAGAATCTGCAGTTAACAGCTTGACCTATTTTTTATAACATCCTTGTACTTTGTGATACTAAATGTTTTTTTCGGTGATTTATTGATTTTTTTTTCATTAAAAAGTTCAAACAATACCTTTTACGTTCAGCATACGATTCAATACGGCGCACATACGAAAACAGGAAGTTCCACAGGAAATGGTGTTGATCGAACGGTATTCCAATGGTCTAAAAAACTTTCCCCAATTGACCATTTTTCTATATCTTACCTATTCCGAAATCCCAATATATGCAACAACAATATAGATACCCCACCCGGTAGCTGGATTTCGTAATGTTCTTTATCCAAAGTGATATAACTATTAGAAACAAGAAGATGAGTTTATTTCTTTTAAGGTTTTCTAACAGTATTTCATAATTTCAATGCTTAGAATTATTTCTTTAGCATAACTAAACTAATGCAAAAAATTAAAGGGTCAAAAGAATTTCCGAAATTTTTCCGTGATTTTTGAAAGACTGTATTTAGGTGAAAAATGATCGTATCGGGAATTAAAAAAAGCTCCAAGATTCTAGCTTTTAGATCTTTCGGTCGAAATTTTTTAGGAGCTATACGATTAACATGCAATTCTAAGAAATAGCGCGACAAAAAATTTTTGCAACGGCTTGTTTATTCAGCTTGAATTTCCTTTATTTTTAAATTTCGATACGACCACTTTTCATCGAAATATCGGTCTTTTAATTTAAAAGGATTGTTTTGTCTTCAATCATCGATATGTCGGCGACAAATGGTCGTACAGAGAATTGGGCAGTTTCGAAAACTGGAATAAATTTCCTAAAACATGTCGCCGCAACTTAAAAAAAAATAATTTTTTTTCATCTTTTACACGAATTTTAAAAAATAGGAAAAAAAGGATAATTTATGTTTTTTTTTTTAGAAAATTGACGGCTAAATTAGAAATATTCACGAAATGACTAATGTTAAGCATGACTTTTACAGTTCAATATACCCAGAAGAACCTTGTGAAGTTTCATCTTGATCTAGCGAACCGTTTCTGTGTTTCAGTCAAACTTTTGGAAAAAATTAAAGGGTCATGTTTTTGAGCTTAAAAACTTCAAAATCATGATTGAAATGGGAAAAAAAATCTTTTCAAGTTTTCTCACATTTTTACCACAAATAACGTTTAAATTAATAAAAAAAAATTATTTTTTTTTCCAGAAAAGACAGGGTAGTTTTGAAAAAAACTGTTTTTTAAGAGACTGCACAAAAATTAATTAGAAATTTGTCTCAAAAAACGGTTTGAATCGGGGTCGAAATATGGTTTGGGTCATCAACTTTAATTTTAATTTAATTAAAAGTTGATGAATAGCATAGGACGGAAAAGCCGAATCGTTCTGGAAACAATCGGATTTTGTTTTCTTCAATGTCAAGGTTTTCCAAAAAACAAGAAAAAAATTAAAAAACTTCGAAAATTTTTCGAAATATTTTTTTCATCAATTTAAACGTTATTTGCAGTAAAAATGTGAGAAAACCGGAAATAATTATGAAGTGTTTTTTTCAAAAGTTTGACTGAAACAAAGAAACGGTATCGCTAGTTCGAGATGAAACTTCACAGGGTTCTTCTAGGTATATCGAACTGTAATAATCATGCTTAACATTAGTCATTTCGTGAATATTTCTAATTTTACCGTCAATTTTCTAAAAAACCATGAATTACCCTTTTTTCCTGTTTTTTTAAATTCTTGTAAAAGATGAAAAAATATTTTTTTTTAAAGTTGCGGCAGCATATTATAGAAAATTTATTCCAGTGTTCGAAACTGCCTTACAATTCTCTGTACGGCCATTTGTCGCCGAGATATCGATGATTGAAGACAAAAGGACCCTTTTCCATTAAAAGTCCGATATTTCGATGAAAAATGGTCGTATCGAAATTAAAAAAAAAAAAGGAAATTGAAGCTGAATAAACAATCTATCTGGTCCATGCAATTAGGGTTTGCAATCCCGCATTCCGCGTTACAGCATTCCAGCGATTTCCCGCATGTCAATGAGACCTGCGGAATTCCCGCATTTGTGCGGTAATTTCCGCGCGGGAAATTTTTGAATAGAACACGTCCATATAGCGACGTGCGCGCGAGCGCTCCGTTTGGTTTGCATGCGCATCCTGTTCCCCTGTGACAGCATCGATCAATCGAGCGAAGGAAAATATTAAAATTGGCAGATCTTTGTATCAATCAAACAAATTCCTTGATTCGTTTGTTTATTTTGGAGAAAAAAAAAAGTGTTTACAAAGTGAAATTTTATATGCAGATAATAGTTTTGTCTTCTTGTATATTAATTTTATTATACTGTATTATCGATGTAGTAAATATTTTTTTAGAAATTGTTACTACGATTAAATTACTAACCTAACCTAGATGTTTATGAATTTAGTAATTTAACAGCAAGAAGTACGTTAAGTAACTAGAGACATAATAATATCTATGTAAAAATAACAAAAGTAATATGTTATTGATGTGTAGATTTCTGTCGATTCTTAGGTAATAATTAATAAACATAGTTTTTAATATACAGGGTGGCCATTAGTGTGGGAATGTAAAATAATTCCTTTGTTATTCATAATACAGAAAAAAAGTTTATATAAAAGTGGTACAGAATCAAAAAACCTAAAGGACAAAATTAATTTGAAATATAACAAGGCGATTAGTAAAAACGGGATACGCCAAATATTACATTTTTTAAATGAAATACCCTGTATATTTATAAACATATGGATTTCTGAGAAAATTCTGTATATGGTAATATAAACAGTTTAACATTTTAGTGAAGGGTTGCCAAGTTATGTAGAAAATTCTTCAAATGTTTCAAATTAATTTTGTAGTTTAGGTTTCTTGATTCTGTACAACTTTTATATAAACTTTTTTTCTGTATTATGAGTAACAAGGGAGTTATTTTACTTTCTCACACTAATGGCCCACCCTGTATACATATAGGTAACGCTTATCTGTTTGATTTTTAAATACCAAGAATTATTTATATTTCATTTGATTAAATACAACATTTAACAATAATAGCATTATTATTTGCATATACAAATATATTTTTAAATCTTTCGCGGGAATTACAGCGGGATCCCGCTGTAAAGGCGAATTTACCGCAAATTTCCAGCTGGAAAAAAAACACTGCGGGATTGCAAACCCTACATGCAATGGCTTAGCTGAAAAAATGTTTTCCAAGTCTGTGGACTTGCAAAATTTTTCTGTCGTACTATTTCTTAGAATTGCATGATAACCGTAGCCCCTAAAGAATTTAGACCAAAAGATCTAAAAACTAGAATCTTAGAACTTCAAAATGCTTTTTTTTAATTCCCGATACGCCCATTTTTCACCTAAATACAGTCTGTCAAAAATCACGAAAATATTTCGGAAATTCTTTTGACCCTTTAATTTTTTGCATTAATTTAAATATTTGATGTCAAGTTGTATACGCAGATACATCATTTAACTGTAATTTAGTAGAATTTTAAAGCTTTAATGTTACAAAATGAAACTAATAAAGGTATAAGCGCTAATAATACAGAGCCTTCATAAATGATTACAAGCCACGTGACCGACGACCTTAGACAACCAATATTGCATAGCTGGTAGTGTCAACTAAAAATCCTTAAATCTTGCCATCTACGCACGAGATAATGCGATCGCTAATTGGTTAAATAAAATCATGTGGAAAATTACACCAATCACCAGCACGTGAAACAAAATGTTCTTTTATTGTAATATTGATCTTATTGTTTTAATAATTTTTTATTTTATGAAAATTTGATTGCCAACAAAATTACTGGTCACGTGGCTTGTAGTTATTTATGAAGTATCTGTAGAAATAATTTAAAAGAAGTTCTAATATCCACCTATACTAAACGAAAGGTGATTCACAAGGTTACATACTCGTATACGTAATACATCTTGTGATCTATAGTTAAACCCACCTGAAGGATTAACTTTTCCTTCAGATAATTTGTGCAAACGGGTCAAAAACGACTTTAATTGCCTCTGCATGAGAGAGCGATAAACGAGAACAACCGTCCATATAAAAGAAAACTTACGCAAGTCGAAAATGTCTCATACTTTTGGGTCATGGCACACCATATTGTTCCTTCTAGAATGAAATTTCAGCTTATGTGAGTTTTACAACAATAAAATAACCGGCAACGCGTAAATTTTAATGTAAATCTACTTATGTTTTTAAATACTTAATTAATGCATGTACGCAATTCAAAAATATTCAACAGTCTTTTTAATATCTAGTTAAGCCTTGTTCGGGAAGGACGTAGGATTTTCAGGCGTAGTAGGTGTAATTTTCTTTCCAATCAACACGTCGTAGAATTTCCGAGATGGCCATGAATTTTTACGTCTATCCTCAGTTCTCAGTTGACCAGTTCAATTGACACAGTAAACACATAATGTTTTACAATCATAGGTGAAGGGTTTTCAAAATTCCAGGATAAGCCAACATTCATATAGTCCAGTTACTTCATTTGTGCAAATATTTCAGGGGAAGGGGTCTCGAGCCTCTCAACCTCCTCGTAATCGGCGTCTGTGTTTACAATGACAGCTATTTACCTTATCGAAACAAAGAACTGCAACTTATTTGTTGCGCGGTATTTTTAGATGCTTGGTAAATATTTTCCCATGATACGGGTACATTTTTCATGGAAGTATGAGTGCATAAGTAAAGTATTTTCCCCTTGCAACAAGCAGGTACATAAAGTATGTATCATCACATATTTACACACTAAAGAAGTCGGTACTTCCTGTTTGAAAAACCATTACGTAGGGCAATAATGCACTGTTAATTATTTATTAGTATTAATCCTTCAGGTGTATAATGAAGTAAACATTGTCTTATGAAGTCACGAACGTATGGATAAGGTGAATTTCCTCCTTCAAAGTCAGGTCAAATCATATACAGTGTGTCCACGGATGGAGTGATAAGAGGAGAAACTCATTTGTTTTTGACTTTATTGAAAAATATCACTCTTTATAATAAGTTCTGATGTAGAAAGATGTATGAAAACGGCTAGTAATAAAATTTAATGAGTGTCCATAAGACAGTTTTCTGCTAAAGGTAAAAATTAATAATTTGTATATAATGTGTAGAAAATGTCTATTATACGTTCATTTGGCCAACAGCATATTTTATTTATGGCCTCAATTTTATTTATATAAATTATAAATTGTCCGCCGAATTACGTTTCTCGTGATGTCATCGTTATTTTTAAGTTTTTGTTTTCGCTTCCTCTTTACACTATAACACCTTGTGTAATAACACGAAAAATTGTCGACACTGAAACATAATTTCATTATCTAATTTTTCATTTTCTTCCTTTTTTGAACAATCGTAAATATTTAAAAGACGATGGCAATGAACACGTAAATCTTTATTTTTAAATTCGAAATCTGTTTCATCAACAGGTTCTACTAATTCAATATTGTCTGTATTTCGTTTTATTCCGTTTCAAAGGGTCTCCAAAATGCGATGTTGCAATAATATTAGTAAACAAAATATCTCTCTTATTTCGTCCTTTCGCAATTTTAATATGAATGATTAATTCCGCATTGCTGCACTGCACTGTTAGACAATTTGTCAACAACTGAAATTTATGGCCGGTCGCTCAGTAGGGCTGTGTATATGCGGCGTTTGCCCACATATGCATTCTTCGACTGGGCGACCAGACCTGTATATGGGTAGGGCTAAATAAATACGGGAATAAGTTTTTCAAATATTTCAATGCCGAGTTGTTGCGTAGCGACCGAACCTGGCACATACTGCTTAGCTCTTTGGTCTTCAAATGAGATCGGAAAGACTATTCCTTTTATTTTTTCCATATCAGTAGTCTATTCTAGTCTTAGAAATTGTTATAAAAATTAATGCTAACTAAAAAAAGTGATTTAATTTTTTTTTAAAAGGAAGCAAGATCGAAAGACATTCAAGAGGCATTAAGTTGTATTTTTAGTTGCTTAATGCGAAAAAATTATAAGAGTTTTAAAAAAGTCACTGGCGTACTTTTTTTGTCAAAAATATTGGTTAAGGTACCCTCGGGACGCCACTGGACTTATTAATTTTAATCTAATTAAGGCTAAATTAGTCCCTTTCTACCATAAATAACACTGACAAAATTCAACAATATCGGCTAAAGTACCTATTATTAAATTTTTACCAAAAATCGATTTTTTTAAAGTTAGATACAGTGTGTCATCTTGAAAACGAAGCATTACCGGACCTATGTTTATATAAACTTTTCGTCTTCGAATCACTCAAAGGATCACCTTTTGAAGTTTGGCCACGTGCTTTAATAACACCTTGTATGCCACAAAAAAATCGCTTGCAATGACTTTGTGCTTTCTGCGTAATCAACAACGAAAAACACAAGAATACAAATTGTATGCCAAATCAATTTTTTTTTAGTCACCCTGACTAAACTCAATGCTTGTACGTTGTAGAAACAATGTTTTAGCAAATGCTTTTTAATTTCCCCTTTGAAATGGTCATAATGAGCTGTCTCACAAAAAGAGGCACACCAGTGTAAAGCCGAACTTCCAGTGAATTTGATTTTGACCGTGTCACCGGTCTGTTCTAATTTCCATACACTCATTTTTATTATAATGGTGTATATCTGACTGGAAAGAAAAATGATTAATATTCTTGTGAATTTCGATCAAGGTAAAATAAATATACAGACAAGGGAGAGGCAAAGTGCCAAAAGCCACAAAATATTGTTGATAATGCTGTCAACTTTTTAAAATTAACGTGAGTGAAAGAAGACAAAATAAACGGAAATGAAAGTATTTCACTATATCTTTTAACAGACAAATTAAAAATAAAATAGTGGTTGGAAACGAGATAATGTTACGTTAAGCTAAATGTACATACCAGCAGCTTCTTTTTGGCGATTTCTTATTTTTGACAAATGCAATTGGTCAAATGAATGTTTAATAGATCAAATGAGAAGGTTAGGAAGGTTGAAACTTGAAAACCATTAAAAATTAAATATATATTTATGTTTTGTGTCCTTTTTTCCAACTAATAATAAGAATTTTCACAAATTTGCTATTTCTTTAAAGGCTATCAAGAGTTGATATAAAATGAATGAAAGTTAAGATAAATGTTATATAAGAGTTATCATTTATTGATTTTTTCCAATGGAAATATATATGTATATGACGTATTTATTTACATTATCTCCTAAAAGGACCACTCTTTTGATTTAAAATCTATAAAACAAATATACCTCTTTTTCGCTCTACAATAATTAAATAATAATACAAGTAATTAATTGTAATTATTCAGCAAATAGATATCACAACTTAACGTTATAAGGTCATTTGATCTCTCTCTCACAAGAATTTACAAAAGTAGTAGACTTTGAAATATTGTGCAATTTAGTAAAATCTTTGGAAAAACATAGAAACGTAAAATATCTCAAAATGTTACAAGCAATAACAAAATTTTATAAATCATGCAGATTACTTATTTCGAAGGAAATATAATTTTATATTCCTGATAGTGAAGTAAGAATTGAAATAATTCTTTACAATGAAGGCAATGAACAAATAAATAAAATACTGGATGCTTATAAATTATTTAAAAAATATATATTGAATTAATAGAATTAGATAACGTAATAATTTGGAATGATAGTAAGATTAATTGAAGGTCAAAATACTATTTACTTTAATACTAAGATTTACGTTACTGATTTAAGCCCAATGTTCTAATTTTAGAATCTTACTTATACTTCTCAAATGTACGATTTTACTTTACTCTAGTAGACGTAATAATATGTACTCTTAATTATGTTATTTACTCTTTTGATTTGCTCTGTATTGCATTAACAAATATATGGTGCAAATTTGTCAAAACGATCTGTTAAATTTTACACAACAGTGGTAATTTGATGTTATCGCCACTTATATTCAACTAAAAACGAATTGGTATGCGCAATATCACGTCTATGGATATTCCTCTGTCATAAAATACTCATTATGTTCAGTTGTGGTACACTAAACTTTACATATTATATTTTTATCCTACCTAACCTAAAATAAATTTAACAGACAGCTTGCAACTGGAGTTTACGATTTCCCTTTTCTTGAGAACATGCAAAATGTGTAAATATACAAATATTTAAATAATGCCACATGAAATTAGGCATATTAATACTGTACACATTTGACTAAGTCTAGAAGTAGGTGAATTTAATTAAGTCTAAGTGAATCATTCTTTTACATCCACTGACATCATCTTATATGAATAGTGTTTTCTCAACGTAGTTACTAGAAACGCGCAAAAGAGGACCGTTAAAATGAGATTTTTTTTCTCAGAACATTGCGAATATTTTCTAAGAATTTTTACTTGGATGTAAAATTACTATCCCAACTTTCTATATTTTCTGCCTCAAAACTTTAACTTATTTTTCAAATTGACCTTCTAACAACATTCACAACTCGTACCTATTGTCTTCATTTAAAAAATCACTGAGAAATACGAGAAGAAATTTGTAATATAAACGTTATAACATTTACCATAACTTTCAATGTTGTTGAAGGTAATATATATGAAATTTTTCACTCATGTTTATAAAATTGCCCATTACAGTTAGCGTCCAAGAGATAGTCATCATTAAAACCTCATTTTAAGAAAAAAATATACCAATAATGGGGACTGTAGTGCACCTACATTTCATTACTTGTGAAAACAACGATGATGGGGCCCTTAAAATGGAAGAAATATTCCTATGAGTACGGGCAATGATAAAAAACTTATAAAATAGTTTTAAGTTAATCACTGGTTTAAAATAAGAAAAAATACTCTTGTTTGAATATTGTTAAGAGCAAAAGAAATTTAATGCGTAGATTTTACTGCATTTCCAAAAAAACATTTCTTTGAATTTGTGTAGCCATGGAAAATACAAAATGTATCAATAAATTTTTTAGAATTGTCACAAAAATTAATCTAGAAATAATCTAATTTTTATGTTTGCGTGGAAATGAAGCTTAAATTTTCTCGAAATTCTTTGCTCCAAACGATTTACAAGTGTACTTTTTTTGTGTAACTAAATAAAAAACATAGTTATCGAAAATGTCTCCATTAGGAAAAAACAAAATCCTCAACCCTTACAAATACTACCCAGCTGCCTTAGAAGCAAAATTCATACAAGTGTCGAAAATTTCGTCATTTTTTTTATTTTACACGCTATAAAAAGAACAATTTTATAAATATAAACCTTTAAGGCCCCTAGCAGACTCATGTTCATAGAAACTTTTTTATGGGTACCTATTACCACTCCCGAAAATTTTTACAACATTTCAATGACACCCAGTATATTTAGGAATATATTATATCTAGCACTTCAATAACACTAACGCATGTCATAAGAATATAAATAAATGTTGATATTTGTCATGAATAAAGGTCAAAGTTGTTTAATTTTTAATCACTTTTGAGCAAAACACTCTCTAAGTGTTATTTTGGTATAAAATTTGTCAATTTTTTACCTGGTATGTGTATTATTTTTAATAGCCTTGTTAATATTGAATATTGAAAGACAAAAAAACTGTAAATGCAGACAAATACAAAATACTTTAAAAAATTCCTTTAAAAACTCTATCCGTTTTCTTGACTTTTCGTTTCAGTTACTTTGATAGTTTAAATTTGTTTGTATTTGTCTATTTCCTAGAGGTATAAAATGATGTTTATTCTATTATTACCTATTATTTATTACTTCATCTTTTAGAATCTGCAGCTAGTAAGGATTCTAGTTCATAAAATAATTTGACACACATCTTTCACCATTCAACACAATAATTACGGTATTTTTTAATTTTCTTTTAAAGGTATTATTTTCCCTTTCCAAAATTTTAGCCGAACTCTATTGAATATTATGACTGTTTTCCCAAGTGTGATCGCAAATTTTAGATTTCTCAAATTGTCGTTTTTTAATATAATTATTTTTGTGTTATGTTTATTGCATTCCCAACCTTGTGAATGCATAGTATATACCTATACTATAAATGCAATCTTTTGAATTTTGAAAATTATTATTTGGGCGCGTCTTTGACAAGAAACTTCGTAAAGTTCTCTGGAAAAATGTTCTAATATTAAATTTGTTACCTATTTTCCTTGATTTTTCCGTACGTAGGTATATGAAATCTTATTGTGGATGTAATTTTTCTTTGTTGTCTAACAGAATTTGTCTTCTTTTCAATATTCCTAAAGACTGTTTGAACAAATTTCTCAGGGTATTGATTATTATCTATTAGTGAAATTCAATTATTATTAAACATTTCATTTTTTGAGGAAAACAATTTGGCTCTCATACAAACAATTAACTATATTTTTCTTTATTCCAGTATGGTGAATTGAATTAAAATTTGGATATCTGTTAGTGTGAGTTGGTTTTCTTAGTCCAATTAAATGAGCCTTTATCTCACACTTTTGGTCAACTTGCCTGAATTTTTGATATAAGTTAGTTTGAGTTATATAATAATAGTGACAGTAATTTTCTTTCAACCCCCGTGCAGGGGTGAAAAAAGATAAATTAAAGGATTCTTTCAAGATAACTCAAAGGGAGTAAGAGCTAGAAAAAAGTTTCTTATATAAAAGTTGTAGAACATAAAACACACTACATAGAAATGGTCTATTGACTTTTTCTTGTACTATTAAAATTAATAGAGTTAGGGAGACTAGAAGTTAGGAATGATTTCAAAAATTTAAAAAATCATAGCAAGCAGAAAAATGAATGAAAAAATGTAAACTATTTTTTCAGAGATAGAGATATATTTTTAAATTTTTAATAAAAAAGTTATAACAATTTCACAAAGCGAACGTGATTTTTTTATCTTTGTCGTAAAACAAAATTTTGAAAGCAACTTTTCATTATTTTAAATAATCGATCAATAGAAAAAAATTGTTTGTGTTAAATCATAAAAATTAACGATTAAAAAATTGAAATTGTTATAACTTCTATTAAATATTAAAACATATATCTAGTTCTCTGAAAAAATGTTTACATTTTTTGGAGTAGATTGAAAAAAAAAATTATAAAATTTCTTCATTTTTCTGCTTGTTATGATTTTTTAAATTACTAAAATCATATCTTAACTTCTAGTCACCCTAACTCTGTTAATTTTAATAGTAAAAGAAAAAGTCAATGGACCATTTTTATGAAGAATTTTTTACTCTACAACTTTTATGAGAAATTTTTTTTTCTAATTCTTACCCTTTTTGAGTTATCTTGAAAAGCCCTTTATTTTATCTTTTTTCACCCCTGCCTGGGGGATTAAAAAAAATACTGTCGCTTATTGTTGTTATATACCTCAAACTAACTTATATAAAAAATTTTGGTAAATTGCGATTTAAAGCCTCATTTAATTGGACTATTCGATAAACACTGGTTTCCAAATAATTGTCATTTTTTTAATTAAAATATCTAGAAAGGTTAATGAATTATTGCTCTCTATTTCCAAAGTAAATTTAATATATTTAATTGCTCAATAGTAAAAGGCCAAATTACAAAAATATCGTCTATATATTTCCATCAAACAGAGGGCTTTAGCTTTAAATAGTTAACACAGTTTTCTTCAAAAAATTCATAAAAATATTGCTTAAAATTGGTGATAAAATAATTTTAGCGACATAGCCAAGAGACATAACTACATCTAGCAATAAAAGTTATATGTCCTACTGTGCCTGAATATTAAGATATCCCTCTTAACATTCCTTTCTAGGCCCTGAAACTTCGACCTCGTGAGTCTACGTTTCCTGAAAGCTGTAATGTTTATTTAGTTAAATTAGTTATTACATATTGAAATTTAATGAATTTATTAATTATTTAACGCAACAGAATTTTAATCAATCTGTCCTTAGTTTATTCCACAATATTCTGCAAGCGTTTTTTTTTCGTTACTTGTAAGATTTTCCTTGTATCAAATTACGCAAACAAAAGGAAATACTAGTACACCGTGCAATATAAGCCGCCTTAACTTCCAAGAAACAGTATCTTTGTTTCCTTTATTAAGTTTCAGGTGCGCAGGTTTAAGAATTCGATCATCAGTAAATTATGTAAGACGCATCGTGCATTTTTGCACGTATGACGGCCGAATAAAGATCAATTTCTGCATACGTGATGTGTGTCTTAAGGCAAAAACCTTTGAAACCTAAGGCCTGGTTCACATTATGTTACTAAAATCCCGATGGCTGTATCTCAACCGATGATCTGTTTTAAAATTAGAATATTTCCTTTGGAAGAATTTTAGTGATTATATAGTGCCTTCATAAATGCCTAACTCCCACGTGACCAAATTTATTTTTGCGATTGGTAAATTTGATTTTCTTAAGTTGGTGTTTCAGAAATTACGAAAAAAAAAAATTACCAACTAGGACCCTAGATGAAACATTAACACAGAGACGTTCGTAATTTTTCGTGTTCTTATACCTATTGTTTGCACAATTTGGCAGTGTTTACCAGTATTTCTGTGCTTTTCTACAAATTAATCCTTATCTGTTAATTTGAAAAAAAAATCTTCAAAAATTCGTTAAGTTAGATGAATATTTTAAGGTTATATTACGAACGTTAATTCTTATTTCTTGCTTACACCGGTACAAGATGCATTTATTTTGATGGAACATTTTCGCAGTGGTAACAAATCGCAGATGGAAGTTGGTTTTACCCATTGCAATCCTCCATGGAACAATTTGTTGAAGTCTTTCTTGATGCTAATATCGTATATGTTGTGATTAAAAATCACAAATTAAATCTTATTAAAAGATATGAGGAAAAACATTGCGTTTCACCATAAAATATTGTTGAAGGTATTCGACAACGAGGAAGACAAATACAAAGTCGTAAGAAACCTGTTTCCCAGATATTTACTCAAACAGGTACTGCGATAAACTTAATATAGTTTGAATTATGTAATTTTTTTAACTTAAAGCTAAAGTTAAAACAATTAAAAATTACGTAAATAATTTTGAAAAATTTTTAATACAACTTCTTTAAAATATATTTTTTTATCAACGTATAAAATCTTACAGTTTTACGCTGGCTATTTGGCATATTTACAAGAAATAATTGTACATATTCCATTGATAATACATACAGGGTGTCCTGAAAAGGATAGACAACGCTTGACCACAGGTTCCTTGGATGAAAATAAGACTATTTAGCCTATCTTACCTATATACAAAAGTGCACGCCTACTGAGATATAGCCTTCTAAATAGAGAATAGATAACCTATTTTTTTCAAATAATTTAAAAACTATTTTTCTTAGAAACTTCAAATTTGCTACACTTATTTTTTTATATAAGGGCAAGGTAAATATAGAATTTGGAGAGAATACGTATGCAGGATGTTCTATTTCTAGTGCCTGTGCGCCACTGGCTATCCCGTAACTTTTTTGTGTGTATGCCAATGACGACAGAATTTATATTTTTAAAAATAAGCACTATTTTAGAAGATTTTTTTGCTCTTACAAAATTTCGATATCGTTTATGGATTTCGAGTAAAATTCGCATTTTTTATACATTAAATATAGGCAAAAATTCCGATTTATAAAAAATAATTTATAACTGCAGCCTCAAAGCAGGGAATAATAATGAAAAAACGTCACATTAAAAAAAATAACTACACATTTTTGGTATTAGTATTATCAATCAATAAAATAAAAATCAACACTAATATTTTATATAAACAATATCAACTAATAATGTAAGAAAGTCAACATTAACATTTTAAATAAACTGATATTTGTAATCACATTAAAATAATATTACAGTAAATGCTCAAAGTTACTTTCTTGTTCTTAAACGCAAACATTAGTTCTTCGAAAATTAGAAATTATCCAATAATTGTGCATTACCTCTCATAACATTAATTTCATGTTGTATTCTTTCCCATATTCGTTTTCTGTATTTACTGAAAAGTTATTTTAAACTGTGGTCCTCAACGCTCCCCAAATGAAATAATTACATGGGTTTAGGTCCGGGGATCGAGGTGGCCATTTTAAAGGGGCATTATTTCCTCTACCTATCCACCTGTTAGACCTTTAATAACCTGTAATACCTACCTGTACCCTGTAATACCTGTAACCTGTAATAACTGGTCTTTTAATACTCTATTAAAGGAACTTTTTGAAAGCCAACCTCTGCCGCTAAACGCCTTTTATTTACTTGAGGAATTTCTTCGACCCTTTCCAAAATTTGTTCCTCCAGCTGAATAATTCCGGCCGTACATTATCCACGATTTAATGTTACAGGTAAAAAACGTCCTGTTTCCCGAAGGCGTCTCTCCGCATTAGCAAATGTTTTGTGATTTGGAGTTCTTCGATTAGGAAATCTTTCAGCATATGTTCGAACAGTAGCACAACAATTTCCTTCACAATAACCCAAAACTACTAACATATCAGTTTGTTCAGCAAAAGTATAAATTGCAATAAAAAACAAAGTAAGCTAAAATTAAATCACAGCTAGCTTGACACAGAACCTTTTAATTATTGTTATGAATTTGTTTCTCTGTTATATGGCACCTCGTACTAGAATGTTCTATTTATCTTAAACTGATTTTATATTATTTAATGTGTAAAAAATGCCAATTTTACTCGAAATCCATAAACGATATCAAAATTTTGTAAGAGGCAAAAAATCTTCTAAAATAGTGCTTATTTTTAAAAATATAAATTCTGTCGTCATTGGCGTACATACAAAAAAGTTACGGGATAGCCAGTGGCGCACAGGCACTAGAAAGAGAACATCCTGTACATGTATTCTCACCAAATTCTATATTTACATGGCCCTTATATAAAAAAATATGTGTACCAAATTTGAAGTTTCTAAGAAAAACAGTTTTCAAATTATTTGAAAAAAACTAGATTATCTGTTCTATATTTAGGTTATATCTCAGTAGGCGTGCACTTTTGTATATAGGTAAGTTAGGCTAAATAGTCTTGTTTTCATCCAAGGAACTTGTGGTCAAGCGTTGTCCATCCTTTTCAGGGACACCCTATATATCCGTAAGTTTATCAGTTGGGACTTGTGACAAGGCATTAAAGAAGCAGCCACATATTCCTATAAGGTTTCTGTTGTACAAGAGTTACGTCCTCCTAATCACAACCAATGACGATATTGTTAATGATTTAACGAACATTTAAACAACGATAATTTATTAAACTTGACGTCTTATTTCGATGAGGCATGGGTACATTTATCTGGTCAGGTAAATAGTCAGAATTATAGAACTTCGATCTATTCTATTGAAACACCGTTACATCCACAGAAGATAGGTATCTGGGTAACAGTTTCAAGAAAACAGATAATAGGCCCAATTTTTTTCCGAGTAGTAATAAATGGAGAACGATAATACATTTTATAACAAGTCTTGAAATGAATGCATGATAATGAACCGCAGCATGGGTATTTTTAACAAGATGGAGCTACAGTACATACTGTAGCAGAAACCATAAGATATCTTCAGGAATTTTGTGGTGATAGATTGATTACTAGGTTTGTGGCCTGCTCGAAGCCCTGATCTCACAAAGATATTTAAAAATTCTTCCACTTACTTGAAGAACTGGAAACAATTGAAGATAAAATAAACATTAGAACACCAAAAGAACTTGAACGCGTTTTTGAGTGCATAAAACGCAGAGTAAATTTTTGTTTGGAAAAAGTGGAATTTTAAATATCTACTATTATACATTTGATGAATACAAGTTTTTGTTAGCTGTATAAAAAACTTTGTATTTATGTTAGCAATGTATGGTAAATTAATTAACCTATAATTTATATTTAAATATTTAAAACAATAATAATAAAACACTGAAATAATTTATATTTTATTAACATTACTTTCCTTATCTTTGAATGCAAAAGAACTTATATTTTTTACAGGACAACCTTCTCAATCAAAAAAATACTTTTTAAATACAGAGTGGGATAAAAATTCAAAATATCTTAGAGGAGTATGATTCATTTGTAAATAAAAGTGTAAAAAAATATTCATTTTCTATTAAAAAAAGAAACACATTTTGCAGAATAAACTTCAATGTTTGTAAAAAATTGTAATATGTATCCCACTGGACTCTTTCTCTGCCTTTAGGGAATTTTGTGTTAATCATTGACTCCATTGTAAGTTTGGTTGCCTAACAGTTGCGGTCACGTGGGACTCGAGCATTTATGAAGGCACTGTAAATGTTTCTATGTACTTCATAGCCTGAACATTTAATGACGCTTTTAATTAAAAAATAGTGAGAATATAGAGTGGGTTTTTCTGCCTACGTAAAAAATTATAAAAGTATTTTAATAACATTTATTCCTTGTAAAATTATGTTCACATATATTTCATATAATTTTTCGTACAATATTTCACGCGATTATTTATTGCCATAAACATCACATTCCACTAAAACACGATAATTAGAGTTATGTTCTACTTGACCTGACTCAACTGTCCACCGATAAAATATTATTACATATTCCTAAATCGAGTTATACATTAATTACTTGCTATTAGAATTTACGTCAGCAAATTTAATGGTGTTTTTGTTTTTAAAAGTTCACATTTACTAATGGAGTGCATGCTTCACTAATAAAGAGTCCCTCCAGTACCTTAAAACACAATACATGGTCCCAAAATCTACCTACACGTAGAACCCAAAAGTAGACCAATTAAAAACACATTTTTTTTATTGATGTAGTTTTACAGTCAGAGACCTGGTGGCACGTATTTGAAGTACAATTTAATGTCCAGAATAATAAAACAATTAACACGAATTTTATCAAAGATTTTTCGAAAATATATCAGAGAAGTATTGTTTGAGAATTAACAACAAGAAGTGAAATAGATATAAGAGCGGACCTAGATATTCTGATAACGGGTTCGCTTCCACAAAACCTAGCCCGAGCACAAGGACAGGTCAAGGATTACTAGATAAGACTAAAAAAATCCAATGTCTGTAACTCTTGAAATATCAACACGGACAGTGAAAGTCTTAGAACCACTATTATGGTGATTCGTAAATTAACATATTATCTGACAATGTCAAGCTAAACTTTATTTTAGCTTTTTAAGTACATTTTTTAGATAAGTATATATTTCGATGAAATTAAATTACTGGGCAAAAATATGTGTTTTCAACTTTCGATGCAAATAAAAAGTCATTTTGGATTTTCATTTTTATTTCTTATCCTTACTTTTGCAAATAAAAATATAAAAATAATAATTATAACTAATTTAAATGATCTCAAGCATTTACATTTTTGTGATTTAACTGTTCTTATACTGTGAAAAAGTAAAATAACTCCCTTGTTATTCATAATCCAGAAAAAAAAAACGATATAAAAGTTGTACAGAATCAAAAAACCTAAACGACAAAATTAATTTGAAACACACAGGGCGATGAGTAAAAACGGGACACGCCAAATATTATATTTTTTAAATGGAATACCCTGTATATTTTTATACATATGGATATCCGAGAAAATTCGTATTTTATTCTATCTTACTCGCATATCAGTGCACTTCAAATTTTATTAAGTATGTTCTACACCTAAAGTTTTTAGTTTTTAAGATATAACAACATTTCTGGAAAAACTATAATTTTTATTATGGTCGCACGAAATGGCTTTGGAAAAAACTATCACATTGTATCAACTTGTCATAATTTATCATTCCATTTTGAGTTAATTTTATTAGTTAATATTTATTTGTGGTATTCTATAAAATAATAAAAATTAAGTTTTTTCAGAAATGTTGCTATCAAGTTCAAAACTTTCTAAAAATGATCGTATTATAAAATATGCCCTTTATAAAATATCGATATTAGCTAACCTTTGTCTAACTTTTGCCTATAAATCTGTCTAATTATTTTGTTCCAAGTGTTAGTAACTGAAAGTTAATACAACTTCTTCAAGTTCACGTTTTTTCCAAAATTCGAAGAAGTAGAACATTCTTGGCAACCCCGCACAAAAATGATAAACTGTTTATTTTGCCATATATAGAATTTTTCGGAAATCCATATGTTTAAAAATATACAGGGTGTTCCATTTTAAAAATGTAATATTTGACGTGTCCCGTTTTTACTCATCACCCAGTATGTATCAAATTTTGTAGTTTAGGTTTCTTGATTCTGTATAACTTTTATATAAACTTTTTTTCTGTATTATGAGTAACA
Source organism: Anoplophora glabripennis (assembly GCF_000390285.2). Lineage (NCBI taxonomy): Eukaryota > Metazoa > Arthropoda > Insecta > Coleoptera > Cerambycidae > Anoplophora > Anoplophora glabripennis. Next base: position 70,361 of record NW_019416477.1, on the reverse strand, counting down.
AGGGAGTTATTTTACTTTCTCACACTAATGGCCCACCCGTATAAGAGACTGACTGTCAGAAAATTTTCTTTTGAATTTTTGGTTTTGCTTGTAAAATTTAGTCTTATTTTTTTTTTACTTGATCAAAACTCGACAGCGAAGCTGGAGGTTTAATCTTAAGTAAAAAAAAAAGTAAAAATATGTATAATTTATTTCTTGGAAAGACAGAAAAATATTTTGACAAGATCATTGTCTCGAACGATATTTGAAAAGAATATTTCACAGTGCCATATTCAGTTTAAGCCCAGTACTTTGAGTTTTGATTAAATAAAAATATAAGACCATTGAAATTTAATTCCTGGATTTTGTACTTTGTTTCTTGGTTATCAACTAACATCTGGATAAATATGGCCGATCTCCATGTTAAATTGACAGACCTATCAACTCGCTGCTAAAGCTGATCTTTGTGTTAATCAATAGTAGAATTAGAACGAATGGCATTCGTTATGTCGTCAATTCCAATTTGAATTTCACAGCTGATAAACAGATAATCTAATTTCGAATAACTTTACGAAATTTTGTGCTATGTTTGTATTTGGAAATGGATTTTGATTTTGGGGACATTTTTGAAGATAATGACGAAGAATTAATTCAATTTATTAATTATCAGTGCATGTATACAATTCGAGATGGACGAGATAATTTTAAAAAATGGGATCAGGAGTTAAGAAATTCAAACATTTCTTACAACCTCTTGATTTTAAAGATTAGTTAGTCGGTAATTATAAGAAATTATGTTCAAAACAAAGTCACAAAACATCGCAACACACACTGAACACAGATTGAACACATTGAATACACATTGAACACATATTGAACACACCTTGAACACATATTGAACACACCTTGAACACACATTGAATACATTGAAGATTGAGGTTAGAAGTCTCATTCAGCTCCGCCTTATCGTGTAACCAATAAAGAAAATATTAAACTTCTATTTCTTGGTTTCTATCTCATTTTGACACATAGGTAAACAAATCTATCTCTCTCTCTTGAAGCTTTATTTATGAGCCTACCTTGCAAATGTTTCTAGTCCGCTTTAATGATACATTAATAAATGTAACTCAAAGTACAGAGGCAGATATTTATTAGATGATTATTCTTTAATCGACATTAACTAATGCCCAATTTTAATCAAGACTCAAAGTACCGGGCCTAAATCTGTTACTCAGTAGTGAGCTAGAAGAATGTTAAACGACCCATACACGTCGTTCATCGTCGAGGATAAAAGCAAAAATAAATATTAAAAAATGATAACACGTTATTGAGTCATTTAAAAAAACTATAATAAATAATTTGATCCTTTAGAAGGAAATCCAATTCATTAAAATTGCACTAAAATAATTCACTTGACCGGAATTTGTGTGAACATTTCTTTCTTGAATATTCCCCTCTTTCCATAGATTTGGTGAGGAAAAATACCATTTACTAATTCTATCATGTGGCTGGGTTTACACACTTTTTAACTGTTGCATTTGATTTACGTCTTTTTTTTTCCATGTTTACCATGTACACAACATAGTTTACTTTTTGTGTATGGAATAAAACCTATTACGTGTTACTGAACTAGATACAGTACCCTAACTGTGTTTAAAAATAAAAACTAAAACAAATAGTTCCACGAACTCACGTGTTTTAAATATTTCGGTAGGTATTAGGCCAGAATAATATTTATTGTAAATACTTAGTTGTTTAATTCAGGGTGACGGCAGTAGAGATAAAATCATGATTGCTTAAAGATGAAGACTAGCAACTTTTGTATAATAATGGTATTTGCTAAACAGCAATTTAATGCAACATTCCAAATTTGTTGTTAATGTTCACTATATCTTAAAATTCTCGTATATTTTTCTTCTTTTAAAAGTCACAAAGCAGCGATGTTGATAATTAATTAAGTGAATAGTTTTCGACAACTTCGAACATTCTAGCTAATTTCTACATTTTAGAAGTTTGATCAATTTGCTAGGAAGTTTTAATAATTGAGGCGAGACCAGAAATAGAAATGTAACCCTGACACTAAACTAGACCTTAATAAGGATGTTTAAATAATTATAAACAACAAACTTCTTTGCAAACTCATTAAATTGAACAGTAACTACTGATCAGCAACCACATAAATTATACAATTCATTACCTTGAACCAACTTTTATTGTTTTTTGTTATATATATTTTTAAATAGAGGTGCAAATTATTAAGTCATACCTGTATGAGTATATTTTTAAGCATAGCAACAAGCCTATGCTCTCTTTCAGTACAAGTAAAAAATTGAATATCAAATTTTAGTGTGTGTGATTCGTGTTTGTCAACACTTATAAGTGTAATAAGTAGTAAATAGTTTGCTTAAAATGTTTAAAAATGAACCAACTGTTTAAACTAACCATTTACTTCCAATCAATGTGACCAAATTACAATAATTGTAGTACTATTATACAGCTATACTTTTTGCAAGCCGGAAAATAACGTGAATCATATGAGATCGAAGTCATCATGTTTAGTTTTTTTTAAATAAAATGTAAAGACCTCTTAGGTATAATTTAGTTATCAATCTAGTGGGTGTAAAATTTTGCAATACATAAAATACATTTTTCATAACATTGAATTTTTTTGCTATGCACCAATTTTATTATTCATGATGTGTGGTAAAATATCTAATAAAGAAGTTATCTAAATAGTGCCACAAGCAAATAAATGCAGAATATTTAAAAATGCTCCAGATGGTCTCAAATTGTCATTTTCTTTAATAATAAAAGCACAAACTAATTAATTATAAAAATGCTACAACTCATTATACACACAAAGTTTGAGGTATATATTTTCCCCACAACTGTCAGTCAAGTTTAATTTATTGTATATTATTCTCGTCAAAATAACATGATATAGGTGTAAATAATATTTTCTGGTATTTTCTTTGGTAGTGCAAATTTTCCACAATCTGTCTTGCGTCAATAAAGACTATTTTTGTCAAAATTAAATACCCAGATGAGGTACATTGTTTATACAGGGTGTCCAAAAAGTCAGGAGACACCTAACTAATTTCTCAGGTAAATTATTTTTGAAAAGTGTTACGGTCATTCATGCAGTAACTTCACGAGACGAGAAATTCAATGGTGACCTTGGATTTGACCTTGACGATGACCTTGAAGATTATTTCAAGGTCACCTCAATTTTTTTTAAATGGAAACCCCCTTTTTCGACGTCGACAATCGAAAGAGCTGGATATTTTACGTCCAAAAACATTCTAAGGTTATAAATCAGGGTTGACCTTGAAGGTCATTCAAAGGTTATTTAAATTTGTGGGCTGGATATCTCCGAAGGACGCAGCTGATTTTACTTTAGTTATTTTGATTAATTGCAATTAGTGGTGACCTCAAACTCGACCTTCTTGGTGTCCTACAAGGTCATTTCAAGGTCAATTTTTTTTTACTGAAAATCTTCTCATGTGACGTCGGCAATCAAAAGAGTGGAAGTTTTCATACTTTTACTTTTAGCGTTACCCAGGAACCACGAAGGGAAGTAGTAATTTATGTTCCCTTTGGGGTGCTTTATTATCGTGAGTCCCCTTGCCTCTCAATTTCCCGCTCTTTCGATTGCTGACGTCGAAAAAGCGGATTTCCATTTAAAAAAATGGAGGTGACCTTGAAATAACCTTCAGGGTCATCGTCAAGATCAAATCCAAGGTCACCATTGAATTCCTCGTCAAACACAAACTACAAGAATGAAATATTTTTCAAAAATAATTTACCTTTTTCTCTAAATTTAACTATTATTGAGTAGGTAATTTTTTACTCAGACTTGGTTTATACATATTTAGGTTTTAGAAATACTATTTTAGGTCTTGATTAAAAGAATTAGATTAACTGATCGGACGAATAAATTGCCATAACCTATTGTACGTTACAGATACGTAAGTAGGTATAGGTAACAATCTAACTATCCGTTTATTTAACCAAGTATTAATCGAGATTCAATATATTATTGTTTTTAATAATTGTAATCAAACCACTACATTTAAACACAATAAAAATAAACCAAAATAACCGGATAAACGGATACTTGTCCAGCACTACACGCCATTCACCACGCGACGAGATGATCTAATGAGGACGATGGAAATAGACAAAGACAACGCAAGACAATCATAGAATGGGGTGGGATTCTGAAGAACTTATTTAACGTGTACTTTTATTTGAGTGAAGATACTCAGTTATAGTTCAAATATTATCACAAATTAGTAAAATTATCAAAATGATCAATATTGAGTGAAAATGTACTCCATCATTTCACTCAATGGATTCTCTGCAAACCTTTATTGCTTTCACTCACACCGATTTTTTACAAGGAATCATAATATTCGTGATGTCAAGATTTTGGGATATTTTGCTACCGCTACCAACTCTGTAATGTTGGTTGCCTCAGCTCGGCGAACAAGTGGCCTGTAAACATTTATGAAGGTTCTGTACTATGTATTTGTAGAATCTGCTTATTTTCGATTTGATATAATTTTCCAAAAAACTTTTATTTTCCTCGTATAATTCTCGCATAATTTGAAGAAGGGAGAAATCTCAATTTTTTTTAAATAGGAATTATTATCTATAATTACCCATGTATAATGACGCAAAATGAGGAAGTTTTAAAGAAAATAATCCGACTTTGAACCTAATAATGCAAATTACAGTAATGCGGCTTGGTAAAAGATAAACAAGATTATTATTATCATTATCGAAGGTTATTTATTGGCGATTCACTAACGGTAAGAAATTGCCACATATTATGACAAATATTACTAACAGGTAAACATAGCATGTAATAAAAAGAATTGGTCATTTCTTAGTAGATCATAATAATGACCACTTGTGACGCAGAAATTAAAGGCTTTGTTTCTACAGTAGTTCTGACAGTTGCAAATTATTCTAATTTACGATTTTAATCCTAATCATGAATGTTTTTTACTTAATCTTGTCCCTATAATTTCCAAATACGTGCCATACTATACTTAATTAGCAACCATTACGATAAAACAAAAATAACGTGACTGCTACTAAAGGGTGTCTCAAAAGTAATGCAGAATTTGAATTGTGCTGCATCTTTATTCCGAAGAGTTGGCAGCATTGTACAGAGCCATGTGTTACAGTAAACACGTTGCGGTTCGACAACACGTGAAAAGATTATGAAAATTCATTACAAGTACGGAGAGTATGTAGCTGAGACCGTGCGCAAGTTACGTGGAATTTTCGGTAAAAGGAACGCCTCGATTGAAATAACTGGGAAACAATTAGTTGCCAAATTTGAAAAAAACAGGTTCGGTTGCAGACAATAAGATCTGCATCTGCATCCATTCCAGTTTCTCTAACCCAAGATGAAAATCAGACGCCTATTGAATGTGCCGGACATTCGTTGATTGGATGTTGGAGAAGCAACAAGTGGACGGTGATTTTGCTAAGAAAATCAACTTTAGTGACGATGCACATTTCCGTCTTAGTGGGTGTTTGAACAAGCAAAACTTCGAATTGAAAAATAAAAAAAAAATCAAAATTTTTTCACTCCACGTGTTCGACATTGTTAGTCAATTTCTGTTTCTTTCTCTTGTTATTTACCAGTAATTGATGTTATATTTAATGTTGTATATTGTTATGTCGAACTTATTAAGATTTTCAACGTTTCCTAAATATTTTTTGGTATCTAAAATTTAACGAATAGCTCCGATGATGACTGTAGTCGAAAGCGCTCAGCTAAGATTTTAATAAAAATTTTATACACACTTTAACATACAAATTTCTTTGGCTTTTCTTTAAATCACCGAAGTGTGTACTCAAGATACAGTCGTTATTATTTAATCCTTTGTATTTGCTCAGAGCTGTTCTAAAAATGTCAATGATATGTAGAGGCCTGCATTTAGCAGACGCACAAAGTATTTCAAAAATGCAAAATTGTGAAAACAGCAAATAAACAAAGACCAGACAATAAATATTTACAGGCGCCTGCTGCATTATTCTCCTATTTGTAACAGCATCTTAAAAAAAACGGAAAGAATGTAGAAACCGGCCAACTCCTAAAATATCTTTGACTTCTCCCGGCAACAAGAAACTGCAACTATCATTCGAGAAGAAAATAGATTTGATTTTCAAGTAATAAGAAGACTGGAAGCCTTTTTCATAAATTTATAGCAAGTTCCAACCTGCAGAAAGTGAATTACCGACATAAAACAAAAAATACATTTTCCGTATGGGCCAAGGACATTAAATAAACGATCTAGAGGATCTGTGTGGGGTAAATGTCAGAGTATAACAATATTTTAAATTGAAAACCGAATGTCGTGCATTGACGATTAAAATATCTATTGACAAATACCAAATAGAAGAACACTTTATTGCATACCTGGGTGAAGCTTGGGTGGATATTAGATGACATGACGGTACAGAAACATTCAGTGAACCAAAATGTCAGTGGTATTGTTCGAGGTTTTCGTTCAAGTAGGCAAATAATTATCTTGAATGCTGGTTTTGTAAATTCTGCAGTATTGTCCAACATCACCCCTAACTATTGTTAGTTAATGATCTGAGTGACGATGCAATGAGCAAGAATCTCTATTATATTAAGTAATATCACCAAAGTCAAACGCCACCAAGATTGCCACCATTTATATGTGAACCCTATTGAGTTGACCTATAAGGCAATTAAACAAGATATATGAAACCACAACATTACTGACCAATTACCAATCGCCGATTTAATTACTCCTACAATGTAGGCAATAGAACCGGAACACAGGCTGACTAGAAATCTTATGTAAATATGTTACTGGTATTGATATTGAAATGAATATTGGCATTTGAACGAAAAACTCGAAAGCGTCTTGATGAAATCATCATGCACTTGGGATCTCCAATGGTGAAAAGGACGAGTTTAACAATCTTTCGAAATTGCGTTGGGACTACAGACAACAACGTCCGGAATTTAAATTTTTGTCCTAGCAGAAAGAGTTTTCTCCCGATTGTATTTATATTTTCCGGTTGTTAGATATCGATTCACGATTAATAAAATAAGTAGTTGTAAATTTTATAAAATATACAGCATTTTTTTTCCTGCTGACGATTTTCCTTAATTTCACGCACTGTATTTTAAGGTAAAAATTGTATAATGGTAAGTGTCCTCAAAAATATTCCAGTAAAACAAGAAATCTGTCGAATTTTTTTCCATTCTGAATTAACTAGAATTTATCACACAGAATATTTATTTATTTTTGTTATCTATTTCCAACAATTCCAATCTCTTGTTTTTAATAAAGATGTAAACAAATACCACGAACGATTTGTTTACAGTATAGACTGTTTTCACTATTACTGGTTTTACAATATGTACATTTTGAATAACATTATTAAGCCTTAGATATAAAGATATTTTAAAAACGATTACAATTTATAAATAAGTACAATTTCTATTTATGTTTTCATTTCTCCCGCAACAGTCTGCAGTGAATAACTATTACAACAAGAACTCCACAAAATATTAAAATCCCAGAGAAAAAAATCTCAATCTGTCAAGAATTTACTTTTTCAGGATATGTAAATTATATGCTTCTACATTATCTCTTTGTTCGTTAAGAAGTTGTACTGACCGACTGACCTATTTAAATAATCTACTGGATCGTAAAAATAAGACGGCTCATTTATTTGTAATTTAAATCGTATCTTGTTGTCTTACAGATTAATAAGTAAGTCACGTCGTTAAATTTTACTATTTTTTCCTCAGCTAACCTCTATTTATTAATCAAATAATAACCTGGAACTTCTAAAAGCAAGCTACACATTTTATTACATCACATTTAAATATCCCTTGTGTTCTAAACGATTAATGCTTTATTATTTAATGCATGTTTTTTGTATACTCTTAAGATTAACATATTTAACTAGTGAAACAATGACCTTGTCCGATCCGAAACAGGCGCCTATTACATATCTAGATTTCCATAGCAGACAATCGTACAATGCAGTTAAAAATACTTTGAAATGCACCAATTTCGTATGAAAAATGCCTGTAAGCATTTGAAATATACGTCATATTTAATTGCATTCAAATGTCCCCACGTGCTACCAGACTAATTATACGCTTTGAAACTCGTTAATTATTATTAGTGTACTATATGTGATAGTTGTTAGCTACGTTTTATCATTGACACTATTCCGTTTTTTGATGGCATCGTTATTTGAAATAGTACTTGACATTAGTCATTAGACCTAGGAACTATTTATTTATCGTTAGTTCCTATCATTTCCTCGTACATTTTGAAACATTTACTAAAGTGCTTTTTTCATTGCCACAAAATGAATCGTGTCATCTTCTATGCGTATTAAATTGTTACTTATTTTTATTAATATATTTTAGCAGCCAAAGAAATATATTTGTTATGAAAAAAGTATTAATATAGATAATAAACTATTAATAATTATTGTTAATTAAATTAAATTTGAACTTGGCAGTTTATTTCAATATGAGAAATTACAATTTGAAATTAAAAAATTATATTGTACTTAATATAAATATTTTGTCAATGTTATGCAAGCTAGAAAATAAATGAAAAAAAGAGGCATAGGCAAAAGAAAACAGAAAATGAGAAATGTAAGATGCAATAAATATTAATAATACACAAACGAGTCTATATTTTTAGACAATCTTATAATGAAATGGTGGAGGCATTGTCTTACATGGATTAATTTTATTTGTACCTACTCTACTGAAAACGTTTCTGAAAACAACACAGAATCATTATACAGTACGCGCCTAAAGTATAGAATAAATTCAGTAAAAACGAAACAATTTTTTTTTGGGAAAAATCCTCGAACACGTCGATTTTTAATTTAAAAATACATATTTTAGCATAAAAAGCGATTTTCAACCGTCAATTGTTTTCGAGTAATGACATCATCGACATTTTTTTTAAATAGCAACCCCCTTTTTTTTCTTGATTCTGAAAGATCGTTTCATTGTCGATCCGACAGTATTAAAATGTTGCCATCTTACTTAGGAAAGATTTCGAGTAAATGACGATTGAATGTTAGAAAACCCAAATCAATTAAAATAAAGCAAAAACGTTATCAAATTTAGTTTTTCGAAATGCCTGAAGTTTTTTATGGATCACGTAGGTGTAAATCTTTACAAAGTGTCACTGTCATACCGACTTTCTAAGTATTGTAAACGATATAAAAATTATTGTTGAATTTAAAATATTATGGCACATTTAACTGTCACACAAAGAATTGAAATTTTAATTCTTATCGGATGCGGGGATAAGACTAGAACGCAGCAGGAAGTTTGCGATTTATTTAATGAAAAACATCCTGATATTCCCATATGGTTTCAGCAAGACGGTGCACCTTCGCACTATGCGCGCCTTGTTCGAGATTTTCTGGACAATTGTTTTCCTAGGCGGTGGATCGGCAGACGAGGACCGATAGAAAGGCCCGCGAGATCCCTAGATCTCACACCCCTGAACTATTTCTTATGGGGCTACTTAAATTCCAAAATGTACGTTGATAGACCACGTAATTTAGAAGAACTCCAAAATTGTATTATAGATGAAATACACAGTTACCCCAGAAATAATTCATAATGTGCAAGAAGAATTTCTATACAGACTTGCATATTGTCAAGAAGTCGGTGGGTGGCAATTCGAATACTTAATTTAGGTAGAAAACTTAATGAACTGTATTTGCTTGACATAGGAATTGTTATTTTTTTAATGAATAAAATTTACGTTTTCTAACATTCAATCGTCATTTACACGAAAACTTTCCTATGTAAAATAGCAACATTTTAATACTGTCGGATCGACAATGAAACGATCTTTCAGAATCAAGAAAAGATAGGGGGTTGCTATTTAAAAAAAATGTCGATGACGTCATTAATCGAAAACAAATGAAGGTTGAAACTAGTCTTTTATGCTAAAATATGTATTTTTTAAATTAAAAATCGACCTGTTCGAGGATTTTTCCCAAAAAAAAATTGTTTCGTTTTTACTGAATTTATTCCATACTTTAGGCGCGTACTGTATAAAGAACCGCTACCTATAGACAATTACTTGCGTTTCGTGGATTGTTTAATTTGTAATCACCGAATCTAAGTATTATTATTACTTTTATGTCCTTGAGGAACCCCATGACTAGGACACATTATAATTTAAGGAAATTCACATTCATCATTAAATTTTAACTCTGAGCATCGATATCATGTTTTGTATACCTATCGATTTCACTTCCCTTTAAAATAATACGACAACAATTATTATTTTTATTAAATGTAATAATAAAAATTGATATTAGTTTATTATTTACTACCATTAAATGTATTAATTAGATTTTGAAGTTAACAAATGACAGTTGGCACTTTAATCACTACAGGGCATCACTTTATTACGTATTTTGCATTATATTGATTCAAATATTCTATATTTTATAGTTTATAATTAGAGATGCACTGTTTGACTTGATTTTCAAGCTACTTGACTTGATTCAAATCAAATAATACTGGTCTAATGGCTTGTTTACACGGGAACAGTAAACTAAATTTTAACTAAATTTTAAGTCCCTTGAACCCATTTGAACAGCGCATATGTGGTAAGTATTAAAGTTATGGAGCAAGTAACAATTTAGTACACTGGAATAGAATTTATTCTATTTTTTCGTGCAAGTTGACGACTTGCACCGAACTTTTCCCTCCTGCTCCTGCTCCCAAAGTCGTTTAGGTCTATTTTTCTCTTCATATATTTCTTCAAATCTTTTTAAACAGATGTGACAATAATTAGGTATGTTTACTTATTACAAATATTGAACCAATATCTTCATTCAGGTTTCCACTAAACTAAAGTGAATAACATATTACAATATTGACATAATCTAACCTAATATACAATATAATATTGACCCGCTCTGCTTTTGGTACGGTATTTGATAGTCTACAAAATACAAGTCTGAAAATTGTAACAAATAACTAACTTTTATGCCCGTCATTAGTGTTCATTTTTTTCAAATTAATTTTCAGTTGATTATATCGTCTGGAAATATAACGTTGTATAAGATAAACAGATAACTTAAGTGGTCCTGGCGCCTATTCCCAAATCTCAACCAAATTACCGTGAGTAGACCAAATTCCATGAGTACCAAATCCGGGCGATTATACGTAAAGTTTCCTTTCCTAGACTACACTATTTGCATAATTGTTAATAGTTATACTTATGACTCTACATGCCATCGGCAAAATATAAATGGCGATGTTTCCAATAACTAAGACAATTTTCCTTGAATATCATCATCACCTGGATTTAAAGCTATAAAAAGAAATTTCATAATATTACTCATTACTGATTTTAAAAGACACGTAGCCAGAGAATACACCTAGATATTTAAGTCTGATTAGGACTACATTGTCTGAAATTATTTATGGCATTATCAGGTGGTTTTATTTAATCACGTTCCGAAAACAAACAAACGATTGAAGAAGTAGGGGTCTTTAATAGGCTACAATTATTAATTTATTTGTAATTCTCGTGACGTTTGTTTAAATATATTCGAGAATGTTTCACTAAAATGTTTCTAATATTATTCAGAAATATGTAATAAAATAGAATCCGTTATTTTTAGAGCTGCGATTTTGACCGCTAAATTTATTGAAGTATTTATGAATAGTGGAGCAAATATTTATAACTTTTAGAATATAAAGAACATTTTGGAGTAATCCGTTAAATATACATTTGTATTTTTATTAACAACTACTGTAGTACAATTTTATGTTCATACCAGAACTTGTATGTATCATCAAGATCATAACTTAGAAATAATGTATATATTATCTACAAAACTGAGGCAAAATAAATGGTTTTTATTCATTAATATTTCTATTTCTTCTTTACTTCCAACAAGATCAAAATAAATCGTTTTATTAGATTTTTTCAACTTAATTTTGTGTGTTCTACTCTGTGTTTCCCTATATTTTGCACCTCACATATGTTATTTTTAGAAATGCTTACAGATATATTGAATAAAAACATTATACGAAGTCTCCTAAAGCGTCAGAATTCTACATCATATCAAACAAATTAATATCGTAAAGGTGTCAAACTATACAGAACTTAGTTTTTCATTGAACACCCTGTATATATTTATACTTTTAAAAAGTATAATTTCTTGCGATTAGAGTGACAGTAAATAAGGTACGGCTTTGTGCCATTTCAACATTGCCTCTTTTGGACATATGTCCATAATATAAGGGAATAACCTATCAAATCTTATATCACTCTCATCTTAAGAAGCTGTTCTATCAAAAATTTTGTCAAAGTATAAGGAATCGTATTGAAAAAAAACAGCATATTTATGTTTTGCGATGTTCATTTGTTCATTGGACCCAAATTCTAGTGTTTCATAACTATTCATACAACTTTTACATTTAACATTTTTTTTCTGGTTTACAAATAATATCTGCAGAAGGAGTACTATAAACCTATATACTTGGATGGGCACTATATTTCGATTACAGAAATATAAGGTATGATTAATCTAACCCTTATAATAAAAGAGATGTGGCCAAAAGGGTCAATATCTATATGGAAAAATAACGTGACTATCTATGTCTTCTTTATTATAAGACCTCCAAATCTTATAGTCTTTGATCACGCAAAATGAGGTAACAATAATTTCTGAGGAAGACAATATAAAGAAAAGTCCTTACAAGCGATTTTTTGTGGATGGTGGATATCGTAAACCAGTAAATAGGTACATAAGCTCTCATTATCCTAAGGACTTAATTCAAAAAGAGACGTTGGTCGATTTTCTTTTTGTTACTTGTTTCAGCTGATAAAAAAGACTTTTCAGTAAAATTCGTACATAATTGTTATCTATTCCTAAAAATAACAGCTATAAGTAGGATGCAGAATATAGAGCAATACATGTACAGAGGTATTTTGTCCAAACTAAAATTAAGCCAAATACCTTAAACTTTGCGGATATTAAGAGGATATTATCCAAGAAATTAACAAAACGTTAATGTGAAAATATAAGCGAATAATATTTTATAAAGATAGTTGATTGATAGTTGGTAATTTCTTTGGGGTATTGTGTAATTTTTTGTGAATAGATACTGAAACTTTTGAATCTTTATTCATTACTTAGACGATATTATATTGTAATTTGGCAAAACTGTTCTAAAAAATGCTGGTAACCTTTAGATGGTAATAACCTTTTAATAAGTTAGACATACTTTTTTGGAAGGTTTAATATTATACAATAATATTTATTTAGCAGGAATATTCAAATTTTCCTGCAAAGTAACAGTGATATATACATTTAGCGGTCAATTGTCTCCCAGAAAAATAACAGTAAAACGTGTTTTAAAAGATAATTACCTCTACTTTTCCATTGCTGAAATTTGTGGTAAATAAGGCAGGAGCACATGAAACAGACACAACTTAGCACCATCAGAGTCAAAACGATTCCGACCCAAACGTCCGCCAAGAATTGTTCGTATTGCGGATCGGCCAGGTCCACTTCCGGCACGCCAACATTGGGTTTCACGAAAATATTAGAAATGTTGAGCTGGATCTGCTTATAGTCGTCGGCGGGCACAGTCGGCAACTTGAATTCGAACTCCTCCTCCATTCTTAACATCTCATAGCACTCTGCACACTGTGGATTTTCAAATCTCGACGTGACACTAGCGCTCGCACTGCGACAGTAATCGGCTGCTGATAGTCAACAATTGCCGGCTTTCTGACAGGGCTTTCACTGTCGTTGAAGTCTCCGACTCCCACCAGGGGACTAGGGGCATATGCTACCTGTACCCAATACCGAGAACGGCGCGGAGGTAGCGGTTTTCCAGATTTCATCCAAAGTTCGTCACACCGTCATATTTTCATCGGAAGGAGGATGAATCATTGGGAGATCGTACGGTACAAATCGCAAAATATACCCTCTTCGAAACGGAAGACGCCTTACTGCTTTCATGAAGTATTTGTGCGCTTTGTCAATTTAAAGTAATTGGATCATTCTTAATGGAAACTAAAAAAGATCTCAAAATTTCTCTAAATAAGACAATCAAAATTCAATATGTTACATATGTTTTCCAAATAATATATATTTAGTACTTCATTTTAAATTCGTATTAATCGATTAAATTCGAAATTCCTCTCTTTTTTAAATTAGAATATCTATAAATTGTTAAAGGTACACGATGAGTCAAACTATAAATAATATTTTGCATATACTCTTCCAACAGATCTGAGATATTTCAGTTAATTCTTAAAATATAACGAATTGAAAATTTTGCGTTGTTTTTCCACTAAGAAAACGAACGTTAAAATGACTTTATTGTTGCCTTAACCTTCAGTTGAATAACCATTGAAATGTCTGGCTAATCCACGAACGGGAATGTCATCGCTATTTTATGTTTTTCCAGCACTACATATAATAACCAACAAATCTTTTCAAATTGAATTTATTAAATACATCATTCTACAATAATTTTGTTTTGTTAAATTTTCACTGTTTTTATAACGTTTAATTGTACATAAATTCGTATAATTTAAAACGCTTATTTATCACCAACAACGGTGAAGATATTCTCTACGTACGATAATCAACTTTTTTTTCTTAAATGAAAAAAAATATATATAACTATATGTATATATGAATCCAACGATATCTTTATGAAATATCGAGTTCAACGACCATAAAATTACATTTAAATGTAAAAATGTTAAATTCCCTTGTTGCTCATTTTAACTTAAAAGCCAAAATGGCGTTCTTAAGAAAATAAATTACTAATTCCTCTTAGACACAGGGAAAGATAGATACAGTACCACTGTAATCAATAGTGTGTCTAGAAACCAAATTGTATTAAATCTGTCTTTATACACCACAAATGAGTTATAGCATAAAATAAAAAAGACTAGTTGAAATATCTGAGGTTTAATTTCAGGAAAAATTGCAATATGCAATCAAGTTTTGATTAATTTTTAACTAACCACCTCATATACCGACAAAACTCTACTAAGACTATTGAAGTTTTATCTCGGAATCACATTAACGATCAGAATTCTAATTCCAAACCGGCAGTAAAATTATTACATAACCTCAATTACCTCAATTTTGGAATTGAACCTGTCAATTGAGTATCTAAATGAAACAGTAAGTAAAAAATATATACAGGGTGTCCCGGTACTTGATACAAATTTGAGTACAGATAAATGAGCTCAAAATAATATCAGTTCTTCATATAAATTTTTTCCATACTGACCTTCGTTAACAAGTTACGAGTCCTCAAAGTTGAAAATTAATTTTTTTTTATTTACAGTCTCTAAACTATTAACTTCAGCATAATGCAAATTTGGTGATCGATAACACATACGTACAGCTTGTTTTTGATGTAGTAAATGAAATTTCATAATGCTCAGAACGCCAGGGACGGACTATGCCCAATGGTTAACAACCCACAATTTTTGCATAGATGACGATCGCAATCTGGCTGTATCAAAAATAAGTTCCCTGAAGAATTTGCCAACGATAATACCCTCTTGGTTCAACTCGGTAAAATTAACAGTTTAAGAAATATTTGTGATTTTATGTCACAGTGAACTCGAGCGGCGCCTCCACCATTTTTTGTTTTTAATTTCTAATTGGACATAATTACTATGTTGAAAGCGTACATACTTTTAAAACAAGAGCCTAGAAAATCTTGCTGTGTGCTAATGTAATTCACTAACAAAACTTGACAAACACGCTTTACACATAACACAAAATAGAAAAACAAGTAATGTTAAAAAAATAATTTAAAAGATATAAAACTATCAAAATACATTTTCAATATGGGCACCTTGCACCTTCCCAAACTTCCTAAGTCTACGAATGTTATTTGTTTGTACACGAAAAAGCATTTATAGAGTAATAATTTAATAGCTCCATACGTTTTTGAGGAACGTCTGAATGGACATCGATATTTGGAGTTCTTGCAAAATAATTTGCAGCCACTATTAGATGATGTTCCATTAGACACTCGAAGAAATGTTTAATTCATGCACAATGGGGTTCCTCTCCATTTTAATCTTGATGTACAAAATTATTTATCCATTGTGTTTAATAATAAATGGATTGGGAGAGGAGTCGAAATTTCATAGCCTCCAGATTTTAACCCGATGGACTTCTTACGTCGGGATACTTGAAAAGTTTAGTGTACGCAACTCCAGTACAGGCAAGGGATAAATTACTACAAAGAATTAATTTCCATTGTAATAATTTTGGACCTACTTCAGAAATGCTTTTTCGTGTACAAACAAATAACATTCGTAGACTTAGGAAGTATGTGGAGATGAAAAGTGCCCATATCGAAAATGTATTTTGATATTCTTCCTTCATTAAAATTATTTTTTTTAACTTTAACATATTCTTGTTTTGTTTCTCTATTTTGTGTTAAGTGTAAATTGTATTTCAAATTTGGTTATTGAACATTACATTAGCACACAGTAAGATTTTCTAGGCTCTTGTTTTAAAAATATGTACGCTTCTAACATTAAGTGCAATTAAAATTAGAAACAAAAAATGGTGGAGGCGCCGCTCGAGTGCTCTGTAACATAAAATCATAAATATTTCCTAAACTGTTAATTTTACTGTATTGAACCAAGAGGGTATTATCGTTGGCAAATTCTTCAGGGAACTTATTTTTGATACAGGCAGATTGCGATCGTCATCTATGCAAATATTCTGGGTTGTTAACCATTGGGCATAGTCCGTCCCTGGCGTTCTGGGCATAATGAAGTTTCACTTACTACATCAAAAACAAGCTGTACGGATATGTTATGGATCACCAAATTTGCATCATGCTGAAGTTAATAGTTTAGAGACTGTAAATAAAAATAAAATTTTAATTTTCAACTTTGAGGGCCTTTAACTTGTTAACGAAGGCCCGTATGGAAAAAATGTATATTAAAAAATATGTAAATATATTATTTTGACCTCATCTATATGTACTCGAATTTTTTGTAGCAAGTATCGGGACACCCTGTATATAGATGTATATTTTATTAATAATATGTAGCAAGTGAATTAATTAATCTAAATATGGATATGACAAGTTTTGATTAAAAATTTTGTGTGCAAGCCAAAATTCTACACCTGCTAACAATATGGATTCGAACCTCCCAGAGAAATCAAAGAATCCGACGTTATATTATTATTCTGTTCTGTAGGTACTTTGTGGTTTTATCGCTGCTGAAAGCACTTAATATGGTTTTTGTCGGTAACAAAATAAAGAGCCTGCTCCAAAGTAACTAAGCTGAATTTTCAAATATATTGTAGTAAATATGACAGTTCGTAAAAAAAGAGGCAAAATCACTGACGTTTCTAAAAAGGATATAACTTTTTTTACTTAAAATTAATCCCCTCCAGCTTTTCTTTGCCAGAAAAAAACGAAAACTCGGGAAACTATATGTGATTTTACCACCATAAAAATTTCAGATGACTCGAGTAGTAGTGACTCATAATAATTAATAAAAAATTAAACTTGATTGATTATAATGAGTGAAATAGTCTAAAATATAAAATCATCTACAAGGAACTTTTCGCGGTAATAAAATTAAATAATTTTAAAATAAAAAGAGTAAACTATTTTCAACAACAAGAGAATGCTATTAGAAACAGCTGTTTTAGATTTAAAAGTAATGTCAGAATTTCAATTTGTCGAAAAATGGCTTATTAATAAAAGAAAATTTTTAGAAATTGAAAAAAATCTGAAAATCAAGAAGTGTATACTGCACTTATTTTTTAAAACATCCTCCTCCTGAGGAAATTTGTTTAGAATTAAAAAATTTTGAGATTTTCATTTTGTGTACAAACAAAAAAAACTAATTCAAATTAATTCTAGAAAATGTACTAGATATTTCAAAAGGTTACACATACCATTTGAAACAAATATATAAATGAATTTTTTGAAGCCTTGAAACATTATTTAATAACGTCAATGTGTTAGGTATTTGTTTGTTACTGATTTCTATATTTTTTTGTTAGTACCTATGATTTGGATAGATTATTTTTTACTATAAAAAATTATTAGTGACTAGCAGATCTGTCTAGATATTTACTATGAAAAAGTAGATATATCAATTCATTTCATGAAAATTTAAACAAATGTTGAAAATATAGCTGCAATATTTTGTAACACTGAATTCAATACACCTGCAATATATAACAAAAAGCATAAGTAGAATTGCCAGTTCCGAATTAATTGATCTTCATCGGTATGTCATAGGTGCAATACTGTGGATCCATATATTTTTATGTCTACCTAACAGACATGATGCGAGTATGGATGAAATATAACAAATAAGGTGTGTTAGATCTTAGATGAACATTGCTACTCAATAATCTTAGCGGTTTATTAGTCATTGCAGATGTAATTCAATGTTGCTCTGGTATTAGTCCGCATAGTTCGTGCTTTCATAGTACCTATAGATCGGTAGGTCACTTTATGCCAGTTTAATCGTACCTACTGGAAACCTGACATTAACACTTCTATTTGTTATATCTCATTCATACATTTGAAACAGCTCAATAGGTATCTTTATTTGGTTTTTTTAAAGTTTATATTTATATGAAGTCCAAATAACAATATTAGATACTGGAAACAAGTAAACCTCGTCTTCTTCATTCTTCTTAAGTTCTTCTTTTTTTTAATTTATCGTGATTTATTTGCTTGTAAGAAGTTATCATTTTAAAAAGCTTGTCAGTTATCCGGATTAGACAAAGAGGTTGAAAGTTTATCCGTGTGAAAAATAAAAAGTAAACCGGACTCTGAGGTATACAGTTCTCACGGATTCGTAATTAACGCGTAACAAAAGATCAATCCGTTAAGAAACCTAATAAAACTAGATAGTGGATTGTAGATTGTAAATTGTAAATAAGTGGAGTGCAAACACACCGTTCTCGTCCATTGCAACCATCCATTTTAGACCTCCATGATCTTTCAGTCAGTCTAATGGCATTTTCTCATTAACTCTAGGTTTCTAATTAGTCTCCACAGTTTTGACAGTGGTTTCTTCAAAGAACTTCCAATGTCCGGGTTTTTCTCTTTCAAACGGTAATAAAACTATAGAACAATATATAGGCTACTTACTCTTTCTCCTGGCAGATCTTGCGCATGCTTCTACCGGAGCAATATTACTGAGATGTTTCCTAAATGTGCGATGTCTAATGAGCAGTCCTCCTATTATTGATCCTTATTGATCTAAGACTTTTTTAGTAGGTCCGTTGTTAACTCCTTCGATGGTTTTTTTAAGAACTTCTCAGCTTACCTCTGTCCAGGAGTTCCTTACCGCCATATATTTTAGTTCATTCTTTCAATGTCGCAGCCAAGTTTGCCGTTGCCATTAAGGGTTACGGCCTCTATTTGGATGTAAATAAGTCTACTTACTGTTACTCTATTGACCCTGGTACTCAAACTAGTATCACATCATTTTAACTTAACTTTTCACCTTGCCTAAAGATTTCAAACATTGCATTGCTTGCCTTTGTCTCAGAATACATAGGAATTTGTTGATTTTATATAATCCTTCTTAACATTTCATTACACAGTGTTCAATGGCCATCCCTACAGTCCGTACGATATTTGTTGAAACAGAATTCCAAGAAAAGAAAAGGCCAAAAAAATTCTGTTATTGGAACTACTGTAACAATTTACCGCGACAGGGGCGTGCGTGCCCTTGAAATTTTCGGCCAATGTCTTTCTACCTCGAGTATCGATTGTAGTTAATTCAAACAAAGAGTCTTCTTGGAGTTATCGTACGGACTGTATTTCAATTTGTTCAAACGATTCTCCGTAACTTTTTGGATAAAAGATCAATATCTACTACACCAGTTTTTATTTCATGCGATGTGTGCTGTGATGTGATTCTAATAAAAACCATCTTTATTAATGAACTAAATCCATTTTGTCCATTGGAGCCACACAAAATAGTTATGCCGCTATGATATTTTAGTTTTAGTTTGGTACTGAGTATTCAATATGAATCTCGATCTTCCAAACATATCCCAGATTTTGTCATAATTTGTATGGCGCTGTTTCAAATTTTATAAATTTGTAATGGATAATATTTTTTATAAGACATAAGTTTTAAGTTTAAAATTATTGGAATATTCCATTTCAGTTTGAATTGGATACATAGAAAAATGATTGTAGATAAAAAATTAGACAAATATTGATACGTCCGAGGACACTGCTGATTATAATTTGTAAACACTAGAGTCTGAGCCCGTGCCCCTATCAAAATAAAAAAATCAACAAAAGCAGATTTTGCAAGTGTAAGTTTTTTAATATATGTAATAATATGTATATTTGTTGTTAGTAAGTGTATTTATAACACAGTAAAGTACCTACCTACTTACTGTTGTTAGTAAGATATTCATTAGCCTTGGTGTACCGACATAGTATAGTAGCATATCGGTTAAATGACGTTATACTTAAGCGAAGCAATATGTTATATTTTTTAAAAATAATAAAAACTAAAAACTATTTGTTTTTATTTCTTTCATATGATAAATGAAAGCACGTGTTACATTATACATATTATGTATATAATATTACGAGATAATCAAAAACTCCAACTTCCAGTTAAATCGAACATAAAAGACATAAATTAGGTTTACTTTAAGCTTACTAATATATCCATATTTTTAACGAAAACATCACCACTCTTTTTATTGTTTTTATCGAATAGTCAGTTTTATGATACGACGTACTTAAATGTTCGATGTATTCAGTATATAAGGAAGGTCTACTTTATTGAAATCCAAATGTTACACCTAATATTTTAGAATATTCACTGCTAAGCTTAGATACTATTTATACATATAAAAAAAATGCTTTTTATATTCCTTTTATTTTATTCTTATCTTTCTTTTCTGTTTTTTTATAATAAGATATACATATAATTCTTAATTCAATGAATTTAATGCCACTTCAAAACATTTCGGGATATGATTTGATTTGTTTGGGATTTTCCCACTTTCTTTGAGCGTACTACTGTTATAATTATTTGTGGCTGCATGTTATCCGTTTTGTACTTTTACGATATTTACATTATTTAATATTTGTTTTTTTATATATAAGAACTAAAAACTAGGTATTTAACAACCAGTCACGAGATTTTTTTTCAAGCAATACAGGAAAGTTACTACTCACTGGCAATTCAATATAACTTATAGGCCGATTGTCAAAGATTTTTCAAATCACTGCCGGTTCACACGTTACGAATTCGTTTATTTTATCGAATCGAGAAAAATATCGAATGGTATAGTCTTTCCGATCTCAATTGAAGAACCTAGAGGTACCAGATTCGGGCGCTGACGCAGCAACTCGGCATTGAAATGTTTGATAAATTGTTCGATGTTTATTTAACCATACCTATATACAGGTCTGGTCGAACTAAACGTGAAGGTGGTAGAAATGTATACGCCCAGTTGAAGAATGCGCGCACGGGCAAACGAAATACAAACACAGCTACATTGGACGACTGGCCTAGCAGTGCAGTGCAGCAAATGTGATTCACGTAATTTTAATTTATTATAGGCACCTTCTATTAATCATTAATATTACAATTGCGAAAGAGAGAAATAAGAGGGATAGTTTGTTTATTAATATTATTACAACATGGCATTTTGGAGACCTTTTGAAACGTAACAAAACGAAATTTACCATCAATATCAGCGACGGGCGGACCAGGTGTTGTTTCGTCGTTCGCTGGAGAGTCTTGGTATGGAGCCGCTCGCATGTATATGTATCTGGTCCTGGCGCCAATCTGCCATGGATCTTTCCTGGAACCCCGGTGCGTCCCGCAAAAATCAAATCTATTCACACAAATTCCACCAAAAATACGAGACCGTGGACAAGGAACCGTAGATGATCTACGACGTACATCGAAAGACGCAGAGCGGCAGAACAAAATTTTTCCCATGTTTCGAAATTTTCCCTACGAAGCACCGATTGTCGCCAAGCAACATCGACCGCCAACAGAATATGCTACCGATCGCTGAGCCACTGACGACAGCGCATAAAGTCTCACCACAGTTCCGAATTTTTGGAAAATAATGCAAGCCCAATTTACGAAATTCGGATTAAAACAAGGCCTTAGAGTCATTATTAAGCAAATTCATTTTCAGATTCAATAATCAATCAATCAATAATCCGCCACCATTTTAAGAAGAGCGTTTTTCAAGGAGGCCAGTTTTCCAGTTTCAATGCTGCAGGACCCTTGTGGAGCCATCCTAGAATGTGTTCGAACGTCCACCCGAGGTCAGTACAAATATTATTATCGCTTTCAATTGTTGTAAATTAGCTAAAAATTTCAATTAACCATGCATTTTTTTACAAATCAAACCTGAGTTAAAAATTTCTCACAAAAATTTAACGAACTCTAAAGCCCTCGTAACTAATACCATCTACATATTACCAACCCTGAGTCGAAAATCCTGAGGGATTTAAATTCCTGAAGCTTCCATACCAGGGACTCCAAGGATGCCTTTTAAAGCTTCCAAATCAGTTACTCTTAAGAGGAAGAAGGCTCAGTCGAAAGCCCGACACAAAAAACAAAAAACGATAGCTTTTCAATGTGGGTAAATGCATTTTAGGTACAAACATTAGAGCCTGATCCATTATTCCAAGACCAAGGATCTCATCATCAATGGAGGAACAGCGCCAACGTCGGCGTACTCTAACCCAAGCATCCGTTGCTGTTGGTGTGAAGAGGGATGCGTCCAATCATCCCGGTCACCTCTTCGCAGGCGTGCAGGCGACCAACCTCCCGGCAGCGCAGACGAAAACCGAGAACCTGGGTCACTCAACCCGATAATAGATGTATAGAAGTGCAAGACCACGCTCACCAATCAAATCAACGACAGTTATAAGTCTTATTTTAGTTTAAATAATTTAATTGTAAGAAATAATTCCTTAGAAAGCATTACCGAACTTATTGTTACATTTCTTTTATTTTTTTGTTATAAACAAATTCCAATTAATTTAGAACCTCCCGTATAATATCCCGTATAATATTTTTTTTTGTTTTGTTTCTTTGTTCTCTTCTTACATTGTATTTTGCATATGTCTAGTTGTTTATACATTATTTTTAACTGCTTTTTATATTAGCTAACATTTCTCAATGTATACAACATGTAATTGGACTGTCCCTTTGTCTGTATGTATGCAGTATAAATAAATAAATAAACAAAATAAATAAATAAATAATACGACTCTACGTGTTTGATGTCACATCCATTATACTAATAAGTAATAACTATCAACTAAATATTAGCAATTTTCGTTAATTAGACAGTTAAAGTTAAAGTTAATTACATAGTTAAAGGTTATTCGTGTTACCTACTGTATTACACAGACTGCTATCTTCAAAATTTATTATTGTAGCAAAAGAATGATAATTATATATATTTTATTTTAAAAACGTGTAGTGTCTTTTTTAATAAGAGTATATACAGGGTGTTTCTAAAATAGGGTTCCAAACTTCTGCTGCGTTTATAACTCATTAAAATAAGCCAAAAAATTCCTATTAACATGTGCCCTAAAACGCGCCCTTAGGAAGTTATATGCCCTTAAAAGGGCTCAAACAAAACTGGTTTCTAAAAATCGCCAATAAATAAAACTGTTATTCTGTAAGTTGTACAGACTGCACCGGACACTATATTTTCTTGCAATCGGTATATTTGGCTGTTGTTTTCACGGTGGCTTCAAAAGGTACATTTCAGGAATCACACTGAAAGAAATCCACCAAGTGAGGGGCTTTGCTAAGATATTTTAGATACAGTAGGTAAAATTTTTGCTCTCACAAAAAAAAAATTCATGCTGCCACAAGTAAATACGTTTTGCTGAAACGTGTTTGCTACCACAACAAAGAAAAGTCTTGTGGCTATATGATAGTTCACTTAAAATTTTATTTTAGTCGACTGTCTATCTGTCCCAAGTGAGTTGCTTTGCTCGGGTAAGTGAATGTACTTTTTTAGAATTGATCCAATTGGGGTTAGTCAGTCCTTATTTGTAGCAAATTAGGGCTCACTTACTGTAACTGAGGCCTCACTTAATAATTTCTAGAATAAACCGGAATTCGGCTCAGTGCGCATGCGCGATTACGCGTGCCTTATACTGACCATGGTTTCGTCCATAGAGAAGTTAGAGGTATCGCCATTTTGCTGTAACACGTAAGCACTGGATATACGTTCGTCAATCGTTAGTCGATGGGTCTTTTATAATAAATAGATGTTTTGTGATCGAGTGTTCAGTCAGTTTTCAGTTGTCTAACAACCGACAGAAAGTTTTCAATTAGAGTATTTGCGTAGGTATGCAATAATACTTATATGCATGCGTGATTACATGCACACAATGCAGGCTGGATACAAACTCTTACTTCTGGAATGGGGACTTTCATTTTATGCTTGTTTGAACATATGTACAACATTTAAGTTGCATTGCATGGTGCACGAAAGAGTGAGGATAGCCAACAACACCGAAAAATAGTAAATACGGAGTTCACTCGCTTGGGGTTAATGAGTCGACTCGCTTAGGATTAATGAGGACTCGCTTGGGGTTAATGAGTTCACTCGTTTGAGGTTAATGAGTTGAGTCGTTTGTGGTTAATGAGTTGACTTACTTGAGGTAGCAAAGAGATTATAGCAAAACTGTCTACTTACTGCAAGTGAGTTCCTTCCAGCAAAGCAGTTTTTCTTGTGGTAGGAAGGCAACTCACTTGGCGCCTGTTTAATGCAGATATTTTGCTATGGTTAATGGATTTTTACTAACTGTAACAAAGAAATTCTCTCAGTGCAGTTGTCTAAATTGTACCCATGAGTACCATTGTACCTCTATCGATAAAATATGAAAAATTGTAGTAAAGCAATTATTAATCATTGTTTTATTTTGTTTCCCAGCTCTTATTTATGCTTGACATAGGGTAGGGTAAATTCCTTGCTCATACAAGTTTCTTTTATTTGCTAAAGAAATGTATAGGAATTAGTTAACAAGTCTATAATTTAGCTAAACAAATTCATTAAATATTCATTCATGTTTATGTTCTTTGAGATTTTTCGGTTTCCGTTTAAAAGCTTTTTAAAATAATTTTTTTTATGAAAAAAAAATACAATATATAGATATTTTGGAAAAAGGTATCATAAACTCTGAAGCTGTTGAAACGCGTTTTATTTTTTAATTAAATTTTCTATTATAATGTAATGGATCAATATTTGGAACAATTAACTTTTTTAGGACACTATACACGTCAATATTAGTTATTGACCATCTGCTAGATTTTACCCAGTGATATTTTATGGCAACTTTTTTGAGGTTAGGTTTTTTTACAATCTGTGCCGTATATTATATTATAAAATTTCTTTTTATATACATATAACATACAACTCGTGTTGAAATCTTTGAAAAGGCATAATTTTTTTAAGATAAATGCAATTAACTTTCCCAAAGTGAACTAACGTCTATCTATAAGGCAAACGAATGGACCATAGTTCAAGGATAACTTCCTCGGTTGAAAATAAAACCGGTTTAGATGAAATCATATTGGTACAGATTTGCTTCTTCTAAAATATCAAGTCATATGATATCATCTATGATATGATGAATAATAAATTTAAATATTGTTTTATACTTAGACGTTGCTACTTCCCTAAATACAAATTAATGCACAAGTAACATGCTTACCATATGCACTTATTACTTATTACATGAAGAGTCAAAAAAATTATTCCGTTATCCCCAACTTACAAAGCAGCACCAACACGATAGTGATGATAAAATTACTGTTTGTACAACAATTTTAAACGAAATTTTTGTTATCCGAGGCCAGTACTTTCAGTTCTGGTTAAGACTCAGCTAACTAGTTAGGCAAGTAAATTGAGAGTATAATTTCGTCCACACGTCATGCAGATATTGAAAAATCCTCTTCTTTCTCTATAAAAATGTACATTCATACTATCCATGCTCAGTAATGGCTGATGCTGATCTACAATATATGATCCGCTGAATATTTGCGGTTCCGCGTTAAGTAAGTAGAAGTAAGTATTTGGAAGTATATGATCCATTTACGTTACTAATAAGTTTACTATAAAATATTTAGTTTATACCAATAAATATTTTTGTACAACTCTGTTACATAATCTCCACTTTAAAAATAATTATGTAAATAAATTAATAGACAAAATAAATTATTCTTGTTTTCACAATTATATCAATCAATAATATATTCTTATCATTACAAAATGTTGGAACATAATTGAAAGTATATACAGGGTGTGTCGGTACTCGATACAAAAAAGTCGAGTACAAATATATATGGTCAATATAATATCAGTTCTTCATATAATTTTTTTTCACACGGGCCTTTGTTAACAAGTTACAGGCCCTCAAAGGTGAAAATTAAAAAGTTATTTTTATTTACAGTATCTAAACAATTAACTTCAGCATTTATTATGCCCAGAACGCCAGAAACGGACTACGCCCAAGAATTTTTGCATAGATGACGATCGCAATCTGCCTGTATCAAAAATAAGTTCCTTGAAGAATTTTCCAACGAACACATTCTAGGTTCAACTCGGTAAAATTATCAGTTTAGGAAATATTTGTGGTTTTATGGTGAAGGCGCCGCTCTATTTGCATTGTGACAGAATCACAGATATTTCCTAAACTGTTAATTTTACCGAGTTGAGCCAAGAAGGTATTACGTTGACAAATTCTTCAGTGAACTTATTTTTGATGCAGGCACATTGCAATCGTCATCTATACAAAAATTCTGGGTTGTTAACCATCGGGCATAGTCCGTCCCTGACGTAAGCATAATGAAGTTTTACTTACAACATTAAAAACAAGCTGTATACAAGTATTATCGATCTCCAAATTTGCATCATGCTGAAGTTAATAGTTTAGAGACTGTAAATAAAAATAACTTTTTAATTTTCACCTTTGAGGGCCCGTAACTTGTTATTGAAGGCCCGTATGAAAAAAAATTATATGTAGAACTGATATTAGACCCCATTTATTTGTACTTAACTTTTTTGTATCAGGTACTGGAACACCCTGTATATTTAACAATAAATATTTGATATTGATGTGAATTTGAAGTGAATGATTTAATTCTTATATGACTGTTTGCTTTTTACAAAGTTTTGAAGTGAACTGTCCTCTATAATGTCTGTGTTGTAACTGTCCCTAGAGATATACAGGGTGTCCGGTAAGTACCTCCTAATCTCTCGGGAGTGTATAGGGGAGGTCAAAATAAAACTAGTCCTTCCTATAATTTTTTTTCCTAATGTGCCCCCTAACGGAGTTAAGGGGGGTCAAAGGGGTACCTAGAAATTAACGTTTAGGGTTATAACTTTGAAACCACCCTGTATATTTTAATAAAATTTTCGTACGTTGTATTACACATGGAGCTCTACGATTTGATGCTAAAATCAACTTTTTGCTATTATCAGGTGTCCAGAAACGGACTGGCCCTATCACAATTTTTCTCAAAATTTTGACAGAAGTAATTTTATCAAACTGAAAATATTATTATTAGATACTCTGAAGGTTTTTCTTTAAAAATGGTACTCTTTATTTATTTCGAAAAAATGAACGGTTTGCGAGATAAATCGGTTTTGAAAAAAATTGGTAACAAAAACAACAATTAAAATTTATTTTTTTTACATATTATTTCATGCATTTAATTTCTTTAACTTTATCAAGTCCAGAAATCTTTGAACGGGTTGGCTATACTTTATGAGCAAGTAGTGACCAATTAAAAATAACATTTGAAAAATAACTTACTTACAAGACATGCAACAAAGAACATTCAACAATGAACAAAGGTACCTAAATGTTACTTCGGTAGATGTTCAAAATGAGCACCCCGTACTTCAATGCACTTTCTAATCCTACGAATGTTTTCCCGGTGCACTTGAAATAATATTCCGTGATTATTGCGGAGATGGTCACAGTTCTGTGTTAGCCTCAGCAGAAGTTCCTCTCTACTATTTACGGGTGTTGAATAAACGTTATTTTTTAAATGACCCCACAGAAAAAAGTCTAATGGGTTTAGGTCGGGCGACCTAGGTGGCCATAATACAGGTCCGCCTCGACCTATCCATCGATCACCAAAAACATTCGTCAGATGTTGACGTACTAAACGATCAAAGTGGGGTGGTGCACCGTCATGCATGTACCACATTTCAGTTCTTATTTGAAGGGGCACTTCTTCTAACAAAATATTTAGATTTTCCTCTAAAAATTGCAAATAAAGAGCACCATTAAGTCTTTGCTCCAGAATAAATGGACCAATCAAATGATTCCCGATAATGCCAGCCCACACATTCACCATAAACCTTTGTTGGTAGCGAGTTTGAACTAAAGCGTGAGGGTTTTCTTCATCCCAGACATGTAGATTATGCGAATTAATTATGCCGTCTCTTGTAAAACCTGCTTCATCGGTGAACAAAATAGATGTACCAAAATTATGATTCCGAATATGATGCTGTAAAAACCAATTGGCGTATTGAAGTCTTTTTGGATAATCATCTGGAGACATAGCATGTACTTTTTGGATGTGGTACGGGTAAAGCAATTGTTCTTTCAGAGTTTCATGTACAGCCCATTTTGTAACATTGTTTTGCGCCGCAAGCTTCCTTATGCTATTTGAAGGATTATTAGCAACGTCTTCCAATATTTGTTCCTCTACATGAGGGTCTCGTACTCTCCTCGGGGCTCCTGCTCCACCACGGCGTGGCAAAAAGCTTCCTAAATAAAGGATTCGGAAGAAATTAGTTTCACTAACGTTTTTCACTATTTTTTTTTACCTGTTTCTCTTAAACTACGATCAACTCTTTCAAAAGTTTTTGGACTCGGCAAATGTCGACCCGGAAACCTTTCCTCATAAAGTCTTCTTGCCTCCACGGAGTTGCATAATGCTTCCCCATAAATTAGGTGCATATCAGCATATTCTGCACAGGAATATTCTTCCATTTTTAAATGTTATTTCTAACGGCTTAAAACGAATACCACAATAAAATTGAATTTTTATTCTGTCACGCGCCTTTGACAAGTACTTTAAAATCAACAGGGTCTAACAACGAAAACAATAGAAAAGAACTCCATGGAGACAAGAGCAATAATAATTTGTAGATGTATTTTGGTCATAGATGTTGATTTTACAAGAAACGGCATTATTCATTCCCTTAATTCACCACCAGTAAATGTTTATGGTGAATCATCTGTAGGCTGGCACTAGCGGGAATGATTTTATTGTAAAAAAATAAATTTTAATTGTTGTTGTATTTGTTACCAATTTTTTTCAAAACCAATTTATCTCGCAAACCGTTCATTTTTTCGAAATAAATAAAGAGTACCATTTTTAAAGAAAAACCTTCAGAGTATCTAATAAAAAAATTTTCAGTTTGATAAATTCAGTCAAAATTTTGAGAAAAATTGTGATAGGACCAGTCCGTTTCTGGACACCTGATAATAGCAAAAAGTTGGTTTTAGCATCAAATCGTAGAGCTCCATGTGTAATACAACGTACGAAAATTTTATTAAAATATACAGGGTGGTTTCAAAGTTATAACCCTAAACGTTAATTTCTAGGTACCCCTTTGACCGCCCATAACTCCGTTAGGGGGCACATTAGGAAAAAAAATTATAGGAAGGACTAGTTTTATTTTGGCCTCCCTTATACACTCCCGAGAGATTAGGAGGTACTTACCAGACACCCTGTATACATGGTAAGTGTCTGTCAATGCGTGACGCCTCGACTCTTTCACTGTGCTCACCACTCTTACCGCTCGTCACAGATATTTTCAAAAAATGTTAACGGTCTACTAATTTCAAGCAAGTTTCGTAAATATAGTAGTTACACTTCACAACTTCAGAAAATTTAAAACTGATTAGTGAAACAGATGTTCTATCTGATTCTGAAAACTGTAATAACTTATTTCATAAACCCTGTATATTTTCGTAGTTCAATTATAAGAAATTGTCCTTCACTTCAAAATTTACCGATGTTTCGAAGCCAAAACGCTCGAAACACATAATCCTCATACGCACGTATCTGAGGCAGACTGCAACAACACTCCAAAGCAGCTCTGCAAACCGTAAAAAAATGATGGATGAACTTTCCAAAATTCACAAATGTTTCGAAATTCTACTTGAAGCTTACCAGACGCTACGAACCATGCCAAAAGCCTCAACACAATGCCTGAAAACACCCAGACTACCGCCACACCATCCAAATATTACCAGACGAAAAAATCACCGATCTTTCCGATGAATTCACCGACCTTTCCAAATCATTTTTATATCGTAGCCACTTTGCACTTTAAGCTCTGAAAATATAAATAAAATGGTTGACAAAAACGCAGATTTAAGCCTGATTTTTTCACCTCCTGATAAATATATCTTCCAGTTAAATCTATATATTTTCCATAAAATATATATGTATCAGAAAGTGACAGATATAGAATTAACTGACATTTAAATTTACCCGACAGTTGAAAAAAACCGACCTTAATATTTATTAACCAGCTTGAGAATTCTAAACATAGTATAGTAATTAAATTTTAAGTTTGTTTTATTTCTTTTCACATATTTTCATATTTATTAACGAATATAAGTTATACATTTTTAGCTTAAAAATTAAAAAGCAACTCGTGCAAATTTCTAAGTAGTTGTATAAATAAAATAATATAAATCAGGACGTACTCGTAGGCGTAGCCAATATTGCGAAAATCTAATTTGTTGGATAAATATTTTTTTGTTTAATTAATATGTTCATTGTTCATTACTTTTATCATAGTACATCGAGAAGTTCAAAAGTTGTTAACAAATTTGATGCACAGGAATGTTTATTTTTCTTGTTGTACTTTGAACGATATACCAATACGTGTGTATTTAGATAACATTATTTATAATGATTCTCTTCGCATAATGTTGTGTATTGTGTAGTTTTATATTAATGACGTGTATTTCGAGATGTATTTATTTATTTTATTACTTAATGCTGATACTGGTTGATACTTGATAAATCATTTAAATTAAATACATCTTTAATAAATCGTAAATGGATTTCCATTATAATTCATAATAAGTACAACCAGAATAATTAACACGAAATTATTTTATCACAACACAGAAGAATTCTCACGGAATCTATACAAATCCAGAAATCTATTATAATTACCCGTATGACCGAGCACAATTATAATTTACATTTAAAATTATAAAGAAAACATCACGATATTGCAAAAAATTAATACAACATACTGGATGATATACCTATAATAAAATTAGCTAAAAAAAATGTGTGCTTCGATGCTAAAAATTATCAAAGTAGAATTGACGTAAGGAACTAAATTTGCAATTAAGTACATCTAATTTCAACAAATTGAAACTAGAACAAATTTCATATAAAGGGAATATTTAAGTAAATTTTCTTATAGGGTATTAAGATAAAATAAAAATTAATAATAATGGAGCATATGACGATGGAAAATACAAGTTGCTAACATCTGAAAGCAGTCAACAGTCTGTACAAGAATAATATTTTCATGCTTTGTTTTCGAAATTTGAAACATTAATAACGAGGGCCGTATTCAGAAATATTCCTTTATCGCTGAAAGCAGCCATATTTAAAAAAAAAAACGGTTTAAAGTTAAACCTGCGTTGGAATTTTGTAAGTTGAATCATTAAGGATTTTTTAAAAGCAAGTGAAAACGAGTCATGTGGTATGTTACACTATCACTTTACAAATTACCACCAAATTAGTGAAAATTATAAAAAACTAAGAATTCGCAAAAACAAAAATATAATCAAAACACCAAGCAAAAATTTTTTTTGGACGCCCTGTATATCAAGAACCAAGCCGTTGCGGATTCATGTTCATATGAACTTTTTATCTTAAAATTAGTCAAAGATTCACCCTTTCAATTTCAATTAAGGTTTTCTTCTTTAAAATATACAGGGTGTCCCATAATTAGCTGCCAACCCTGAACAGGTCAATTCTATGATCAAAACTAAGTAAAAAAGTTCATATGATCATGGGTCCGGAAATGCTTCCTAAGGGCACAGGGACCCATTGAAGAGGAAGGAATGGAAATCATTTTTTTGCAATATCTCTCAATCGCGTTGTGATAAATGAATGAAATTTGGTATACACAGCTAAATTTTGATGAGCAATTTGATGGACTAATCCATTTATTTCCACAAGGTCCATTGGGGTGGGTACGGGGGGGCCCTTGGTACTTTGCGTGTGTAACTTTTTCATCTTTGACTTTTTAACAAATTGGACAGCAAATTCCGTTTTCCCGAACTGTTTTACGTTAAAAAGGTACTCTTGTTTCAAATCGTTATCTTTAACGGTTTCTGAGAAAATCGCTCTTGAATTAATCCCACTTTGGTCAATTTCATAGTAATTTAAACAAAAAATAATAATAATAATTTTCCTTTCCTCTCTTTTCCATTTAAAGGATTAATTTTTATTTAATTTAATTTTTTATTATTATTTTTTTATTAAAATTAGATTAAATTTAAACAAAAAAATTTTTTTTGTTTAAATTACTATGAAATTGACCAAAGTGGGATTAATTCAAGAGCGATTTTCTCAGAAACCGTTAAAGATAACGATTTGAAACAAGAG
Organism: Anoplophora glabripennis; assembly: GCF_000390285.2. Lineage (NCBI taxonomy): Eukaryota > Metazoa > Arthropoda > Insecta > Coleoptera > Cerambycidae > Anoplophora > Anoplophora glabripennis. Next base: position 37,620 of record NW_019416477.1, on the reverse strand, counting down.
TACCTTTTTAACGTAAAACAGTTCGGGAAAACGGAATTTGCTGTCCAATTTGTTAAAAAGTCAAAGATGAAAAAGTTACACACGCAAAGTACCAAGGGCCCCCCCGTACCCACCCCAATGGATCTTATGGAAATAAATGGATTAGTCCATCAAATTGTTCATCAAAATTTAGCTGTGTATACCAAATTTCATTCATTTATCACAACGCGATTGAGAGATATTCCAAAAAAATGATTTCCATTCGTCCCTCTTCAATGGGTCCCTGTGCCCTTAGGAAGCATTTCCGGACCCATATTCATATGAACTTTTTTACTTAGTTTTGATCATAGAATCGGCCTGTTCAGGGTTGGCAGCTAATTATGAGACACCCTGTATAGGTATATATTATACCTCTACTGAACTTACCAGCTCTTTTAAATGCGCTTTCTATCTAGACTTCTAGACTCTAAACATAAACATAAAATAAACAAGTTGATTTATTTCAACAGGACGTGTAGACGTTTTTTTTAATTAGGTACTGCAGACAAAGGTAATCGACATACATCATACCTCATAGCATAATTTAGACGTACCTAATATGATTAATATAAATATGTATTAAAAACCAATAACTTTGCACAGAGCCTTGAGCTTAAGGCACCCTAGAAGAAGCAACAACTTTGTTGCATATACAGCGGCGATAATGTACAAATTAGTATGTATGTACCTACCTACCAGTAATCAAGGTACGATTTTAAAAAGTTTGTTGCATGGAATGTGAAATCAAAAGTTTGTTTTCAATTTAACAATACATTATGGCTAAGGTGATAGTGAAAAATATGTTTTTATACAGTGTGTCCCAGAAGTAACGCAAAAAATTCGTATTTTATTATGTGTTGCGTTTTCACAAACACGCTAAAACACGTCAATTTTGTCACGTTGTTTAAACCTTTTTTGCGCTATGTTTCATAAACCTCTTACGTCATCGACATTTTTTTTAAACAGCACCACCTAATTTTTTAAGCATAAATGGATCGTCCTTTTGAAAGGAAATACGTCGATATAGGGTTTGGCCTACTTTACTTTCACAGGAGCGAAAAAGAAGCCAATGACTAGAATGGACATGGTTTAAAATAACAACAAAAATAGGTATCATAAACTGATTCGAGAACAGTGCTACAGCAAAAAATGGAAATTTGTAGATGTTTTGGTTGATTGTAGGTACGCTTTTATATATTGATATGTTGGCGTTTTCGGCGATACGACGAACGGCAGTCTGTGGATTTTCAGTGACAGCTAAAAATAACATTTTGACATACTTCATCATAACTACGGATCCTATCTCTGTATCCAACCATAATCAGGATTTCAATTCTTTGTTTCTCATTTAAACACAACACCATCGCAATGTAAAGTTATGGTATTTCTAACTGTCACAATGATATAAGGCACTATTGCATTCGCTAACTGTCGTCTTCAAAACAATACCAACATAACCGCTGTGATCGGGTGTACCTACCAAATCTACATAAAAACATGTACCTACAATCAACCAAAACACATTTTTTGCTATAGCACTGTTCGCGCATAAGTTTGTGATACCTACTTTTGTTATTAATTCAAACCATGTCCATTCCAATCGTTGGCTTGTTTTTCGCACCTGTCAAAGTAAAGTAGGCCAAACCCTATATCAACGCATTTCCCTTCAAAAGGGCTATCCATTTATGCTTAAAAAATTAGGTAGTGCTAAAAAAAATGTGGATGACGTCATAGGTTTATGAAACATAGCGCAAAAAAGGTTTAACCAACGTACAAAACAACAATTTCTATTTACTAATTCACATGTTTTAGCGTTTTTGTGAAAACTGAACACAAAGTAAAATACGAATTTTTTGCGTTACTTCTGAGACGCACTGTAATATAACGCCAACCTATCCGAAAGCATCAGGAAGTTCAGACACGTGTTGTGTAAATATAATAAATTAGTTACAGCTGAACGTCCTAAAATAAAACCGTATTGATGGAAACAATATAAAAAGTAAATCAAGATATATCAAAGAAGTATTATTAGGATTACAGTAAAAATGAAACAACAGATGAAAGCTAAATGTAAGCAATTTAGTTAAAAATACACAACAAATTAATACAAATCTTATGCCTTAAAATAATAAAAATGTTCAGATATTATACAATTTGGACCTGATTATGCAACTTTGCCCCCATTAAGCTACTTCGTATCTCTTACCGTTTTCCGAGATCCCTGTAGTGAGAAGCGAATTTGTAACAACCTGTAACACTGACCATTTGGGTATTCTGAAACTGTTACTTACGACAGTTCGATTTTGTTCATCATCTACCAATAGCTTGACAATAATAATTATACTAAATAGTTTAGGTTAAGCTATACAGAGTGTCTCACGGTGACGGCCCATTAGAATTATTTCAGAGACTACTTCGATTTGAATTTTGCAAATTTGGGATACCGGGTTTTCGGGCATGCCCTTCTCAACTAAATTAATGGCGTCCACGTACCACTTCTGGTTATACCGGAAGTCGCCATCAACTTGCTTATTTTAAATAGAACACCCTATATATTATTGCAATTTTGGATTCTACGTGTTATTTTAGGTGGACTTTTATGAAGTTTCCCTATTCCTAAAATTAACCATGTGTACTTTATAGTAAGAAAGATAAAGCAAGAATATTTATTATTTATCATTAAAAACTGTAAATGTTCTGCTTAGAATCCCATTGCAACGTCTGTGAATAAATAATAATAAATAACTGGTGACAGTTTAGTTATTTGTTTTGAAATTTTGCTAAAAATTCCACAGCTGTCCTCGCAAGAAATTACATGATTTTTGTGATTACACAAAAATAGTAGATAACTTAAAAACTAGAGGAGATAGGGATAGGGATAGGGAACCCTGATATCGAAAGAGAATGAAATTGTGTATCAGAATATAGAAAAACATACAGGATGTTCCATTTAGAAAAACCGACTTATAAAGGTTTGAAGTTAACTAAACTCGGCATTACATTTCTAGCACCCTGTATGCAATTAAACAACTTTGAAAGTATGGATTAGCTTAGGGGTCTAGTTATCCCCCCTATAAATATTGTTGCTTTATCTTTCTTACTACAAAATACACATGGTTTGAAGCTAGTCACTGTTTCTCTCCATTTCTTTGAAAAAAATTAATTCCGAAAACGGTTAATTTTAGGAACAGGGAAACTTCATAAAAGTCCACTTAAAATAACAAATAGAATCGAAAATTGCAATAATATATAGGGTGTTCCTTTTAAAATAAGCAAGTTGATGGCAGGTATAACCGGAAGTGCGTGAACGTCACTATTTTAATTGATAAGGGCATGCCCGAAAACCCGGTACCTATCCCAAATTTTCAAAATTCAATTCGAAGTAGTGTCTGAAATAATTCTAATGGGCCGTCACCGTGAGACACCTTGTATAATATATGGTTAGCTATACAGGGATGGCCAGAAGTACGGAATAAAATTCATATCTTTTGAATGAGTTAATTTTTTTTAAAACGCCGAAACACGTTAACTGATTTTGATTTTTTCCCATCTTTCGGTTATATAATAATTCATTTTTCTTCAACCCCCTAACCCCCAGCTACCCCTACTTTTTTTTTCAAATGGAAACATAAGGCATGAGGGGGCTCGTTGAAAAGCTTATAGAAAACCGAATCCAGCCATACCAAATAAACAAGTTTTATTTTTTCAATAGCAAGTTTTTTTTCATTTAGAAATTGAAACAACTAGATAATTTACAAAAATAAACTCAATGTCGCAAATGCTGAAAATGTCCTCCATTCACTATTTGGCATTCTCCAAGACGATAGTAAAAGCTGTCCACAGCATTCTGAATGACTTCAGCTGGTAAATTATGCATCTCCGCCCTAATCTTGTTCTTTAAATTCTCAATATTATCCGGTCTGTCCTGGTAGACTCTTTCTTTCAAATATCCCCAAAGAAAATAATCCAGGGGTGTTAAGTCGGGGGATCTTGGCGGCCATTCAACTGTACCCCGTCTACCAATCCAGCGATTTGGAAACATTTCATCTAAGTATCTTCGAACATCAATACCAAAATGTGGGGGAGCGCCATCTTGTTGGAACCAAATTCTTTCATTCGGTATATCTGGATCAATTTCATGAGGGAAAATCACAGCTAGAGCAGGTATCAGGTCAAATGTTAGGAAATCCAGGTAGCGTGCGGCAGTAAGATTTTCTTCAAAAAAGAATGGGCCCAAGATTCTGTTGTTGATGATACCTGCCCATACATTAACTTTTTGTGGATGCTGCGTATGCGATTCGCATGTCCAGTGTGGATTTTCCTGGGACCAAAAGCGATAGTTGTGCCTGTTAACCACTCCATTTAAATAAAACGTAGCTTCATCCGAAAAAAGTACGTCTCGTTGAAAACCATTATTGTCGTCACACCGTCTCATCATTTCCTCACAAAATTGTAATCGCCTATCATAATCGTCTTCCAAAAGCTCTTGGACAAGACATACCTTATAGGGGTGGTATTTCTCTTGTTTCAGAAACATTCGAATTGCAGTTCGAGAAGCATCGTGATTGCGGGCCAATGAAACAGTTGAAGTATGAGGATTTTCAACAAGTTCTAATGCAATGTCTAATTTCTTTTCTTCATTCAAAGCACGTGCCCGTCCAGTTTTGGGCAAAGTCTGTACTGTACCGTGTTCCTCAAATTTGTGAAATATTTTACTAACTGTCCCTTGCGAGATTTGGTTTTCGGGATATTTCGCATTAAATAAATCGCGCACTTCAGCCTGACTTCTTATTTTGTCTCCACATCCAAGCAATATCAAGATTTCGATGCGTTGCCTTTCCGACAATACCATTGCAATTCAGTAAATAACTTGATTTTGACACAATAGTAACGTTTCGAACTCCAATTTACAACTAAAGCGAAAAATTAACCAGAAAGCCTGGCAAGTAAGTGGTACCAAAAAAACGCAACATAAAAAATATATCTTTTTTTCGTTAGCAGTGATAGGTACAGTTTCAAATTCTTTATTTTATTCTGTGCAAATTCATGGAGGATAACACTGAAGATAATTAAATTTTATTTCACTTGTTAAGTAGGTGTTTTATACAACCCTAAAAATTTTGCTTGCTATTGAAAAAATAAAACTTGTTTATTTGGTATGGCTGGATTCAGTTTTCTATAAGCTTTTCAACGAGCCCCCTCATGCCTTGTTTCTATTTGAAAAAAAGTAGGAGTAGCTGGGGGTTAGGGGGTTGAAGAAAAATTCATTAATATATAACCGAAAGAATAAAATTAACTCATTCAAAAGATATTAATTTTATTCCGTACTTCTGGCCATCCCTGTATTATAATTTCATTAAGCTTAAAGAAGTGTCACTTACAGAACTGTTATCCGAAGGGATATTATCGGAGGGTAATATATGAAAGGAGAATTCGAAGAGTGTTCCCTAGTTAGCGATGAATACTCTGGCTTCGATCACTTACTCCACGTTTTCTCAAGCTCGAACAACGTCGAATGTAAAGGAAGACGTCTCTAAATTATCGTAGCTAGCGTATTTTTAGCAAATTGTGTATCATATCCTTCGTATGAAGTCATCGAATGAAGACTCAATATGTATTGACTACCAATAATGTTCCCGGATACAAAAAAAAAATAATATGAAAGTTTGGTTGTATAACCCGAGAAGACGTTACAGAGATATTGGGAAGATCCTTATTATCCATTGTGATGTGATCAGGAAGAGTTCTCTTTCTGGAGATTAGTTCACATAGATCATTTGACACCATATCAAAGAGCGATACCACAAAAGAGTAACTTAATCACTGTGATCAGCTCTAAGAAAGAATGATACATAAACTTGTTAATTCTTCAATTAGATCCTTGATTGTTTGTAAATTTGTCATTATTTATAATGCTTCGAATTTGATGTTTCCTAAATGACGACTTGGATATTGGATTTGGTTTGAGGTGCGCTATGGAAAACCAACAAAATTTGAGAAATTATATTATAAATTAATTAAATGTAGGCAGCGTTACAATATTTACTAGTTGAATTTTCTTAAAGACTTAAAAAAAGAGCTATGCAATAACACAGCAGACAGGTTCTTTATATAAACCAGAATTGGATACAGGAAAGGGTAATATTCAACCTATGGCCAATTGAAATAAACTAGTGTAAGGGATCAAGATACTGGAATGAGCGATGATTAGTGTTGGGAGATTCAAACAGTCGCAAGACTGCAATACTTTCAGAAGCTTTCACAAAAAAACTACAAAAACTTATGTATTAAAATAAATGCCCCTTTTATAGAATTAAGAACTACAATAATGTATCACATCCTCTTATTCGAGAAAAAAATACTAAAACATTAAGGCTGTATAATTTCTTGCTTCTTTTTGAGAAACCAGGAGACCATTTAAAAAAACGAATGAATTACCTACGCGATAGTGAATTGAATTTTAATAGTTCCGGTCTTGGTATTCCAACGGGTTATTCGCTTATGAAATTGTAAACAGCACAATGCTTTTACCTTGAGACTGCAAGAGACTGTGGTAAAAAAATGGTAGAAATATTGATATTTACCATAACTTTATTGTTAATTATATAAAGTAAAAGTCATGGTCACTACATGAGTATATGAATTAAAATCAGCAAGATTTCCTTAAAATCCTATATATTTTAAATTCCGTGTAATTTTTGTAATTTTTATTGAAGGCGCCTATAAAGAATCCTGCAGCTGTATTAAAATTTAAAAGGATAATTAATTTAGTTTAAATTAATTTCATACAACTCATTAGTTACAACAGCCTTACAACGTCTTATTCATATTTACTAATTTTCGAATTTAAAATATGTGCAATAAAATTCACTTTATAAATAAGTACACTTATAAAACAAAACTTGGGTAAGTATTCCACACATTGAACAGAAACCAAGCTTCTAATTAAGTGACTGATAACTTTTGAACTCATTCTGTTATACGCATTACGAATGCTGTGGTATATTGTACTCCGAGTCCAAGGGAGTTTAAACACTTACAAACTCAGGACGGTTACTTTAAAGTACTTGTTTTATTAGTTTACGTTATTGAAATTTAATATTTTAAATTTTGAATGAATAGTCAACTTCGTAATATCGCCTGAAGGTTGTTGTTTATATCATTTTTAAAGTATTTTTTTAGATATTTTACCATGTTAACATTAAAAAATAAACTAAAAATTAATAAATAAAATAAACCCTTTAATATTTCAGTTATAGGTAAGTAGGTGTAGGTACCTACCAAATATCAAAATTAAAAAGAGAAATTCTAAAATTTGTAAACATCTTATTATTTACTCACTTCACTCAGATTTGTAACAAATGATAACTAATAATTATTTATTAGAAAACCGTTAGAAAAATTAACAATTTCCAAGAGAGAAAACGCTTGAAAAAAGCTTTTATTGATTAAAAACAAAAACCGAAGTTATAAGGTCACCTGTAAAAAATATGTGCACATATACCTACATGGTGGGAGTATTTTTTTCCTTTTCTGTAAATACAATAATTGTACTTAGCGTATCAAATTTCATTTAAATCAGACAAAGCACTTACAGTTATTTGGAAAGAAACTAAAATTTTTTACCAACATTGATGCCCTCTAGAGGCTGAACTGAGGTGATTTTGTTAAACTCTTTCTATTCTTATTTTGATCAAATCATTTAGTCACTATTCAATCAATTAAATTCAGGATATACTCCAGATATTCCACTGTAAGCTCCAGGGACATACTCTAGCCTCATGACAGTTTGAGGACGTCCAAATATTATGGCAGTTATAGGTTATCCCCACGATATCTTCGGGTTGTCTTATGTTACAAGTAAGGATGTTGTCGCGGAATTTCCCTAGTTTTATTTTCGCTCTACAACATATAGTAGGATCATATTCGATGCAAAGTAATAAATCATTGCCTGTCAAAGGAACCAATGAAGTACGCTTTTAAGGGTTTTACAAATTGAATAATTTCTTTATACATTAAGAAGGGACGAGGGGATCAGTTCAGGTCTGGCACCCTACAAAAATTCCTTTATTCTCATAAACTATTTATTTTAAATGTAATTTATTATAAATCCAATTTGTTTCCTAAATTCCACATATGTACTACATTTTACCTCTGTACGCGCCACTGTTGTTTACTTGTTTTTTGGAAGCGCTCTCTAATTGCCGGCAAAGCTCGCCAGGTTAGTATTTGACGTATAACCGACCAGTTCGTACACTCGATGCACCTGGGCGAATACAGCTACTACCAGAACACAGTGCGTATGCAGCGGTATTTCAGATTTTACATTGAATTTCATTTTAAATTTGAAATGATTTATCTTACGCCTCCTAAAAATGATGACACGATTTTCCTTTGATAAAAGACCGACAACTTTTTGCTCTACTTTGCATCGAATACGATCCTACTATAGTCCCATATGGGCCCACGGTTGGTCGCCTGGTTGGGCTACGCGATAAGTTGGTTGCCTATCCCGGTGGGCGCCACGACGCGGGTGCTCCTCGTCCTGGTTCGATCCCAGCTGTTGAGACCTACTAGACCCTCCCCTAAGCATCATCAGCGGATCGTAGTCCTGCTTGATGGGACGGGAAGGATCGTAGTCTCCAAGGTCTATCTTCACCTCCGGTGCCTATGCGTTAGACGCCTGCTCGGGAGCTAAAAAGTTGCCTGGCATCTCGTTCCTCACCCTCTTGATGTACGGCCCTGCGGCCATCATCGAGGGAAAGTGATATCTCCGATCCTTCGCCATCGTTCTAAGTTCGAGAAGCTCATGTGGAGAACTCACGATCTATTTTGTTAGGATCTGTTGTTACCTAAGCGGTCGTTGGAGCACTTCACTAAGTTTGGTTTCCAATTTAGGACACTTGGAAACGTGGTTCGAACTTTTGTGTCACCCTGTATGCACTTGGTTCGGGTCTGATAGTGTCTGAAGATCACTTTGATTTATTCACTGTGTATGGACACCTTGGAGTGCCGATACTGAAGTTTTTAGGAAGCTTGGTTCAGCATGGAGCTGAGAGTGTTAGAGCTCGAGGTTTGGATATTTTTTGTAGATTAATAATAGTTCGGGAATAAGGTAAATATATATCGTTTATTTGGATGCTTCTTGATAGAACAGAATATTATGCATGCGAATTCTTTCAGAACGGTGAGTGCTAGACTCTCGCCAGGTACTGTGCCCTGTCTGAAAGACTGCAAATGCCGCGGTACGCGTTCAATCGCCTACAGGATGGATCCGGATAGAACGGCTGCTGCAATGCTGCAAAGTCTGATTTAACGACACCTCATTTTGGCTCGCGACGTTTGCATCCTCGCTTGGTCTGGTCGCTCGGTAGTAATTGGTTATCTCAAACTAGAAAGATTTAATTCCGACCCGGAAATCTTGCGGGAGGCGGCTTGTTGTGTCGATCCATCCTGCTCAAAGTTTCAAAAGTGTGGAGAAATTTTTTAATTTCCTCGTCTATCGTCAACGATCTCAGAGAGGCTTTGGCCGATGACGCTGGGGTGACTACAACTGCTCGATGTCGTCCTGGTGGCTCGACGATCGTCTGGGTGTCTTCAGACGTTGTGTTGAACAACTTTTGACATTGTAGAAGCGAGTGGAATTTCAAAACATCCGTGAATTTTGGAAAGTTGGACCAACATTCTTTTACGGCTTGCAGAGCTACTTAGGAGTGTTGTTGTAATCTGCCTTAGATATATTCGTATATGGGTTTCGAACGTTTTGATAATCTGCTTCGAAACATCCGTGAATTTTGAAGCTCGCCTTATGTTCTAAGACAATATCCTTCAGATATCCCATAGTATGTTCCAGGGACATATGATTTGGACCATGCGCCATCCTTAGGATAACCTGAGGATATCCAGACACAAAACAGAATCCCACCGCCCGCGTCTCAGGGACATACAATTTGGACTGTATGCTATCCTCACGACTATCTGAGGATGTCTGAATATTATGAGGATAACCAGGCGGTATATTTTCATTTTTACCAGCACAATAGCTATCAAACGTATTTAAATCCAATTAAGTTGAACAATAAAATGATTGAGTTACAATTTTCGTATAGAAATGAAAGTATAAATTTCCTAAATTTGTAAGTTCTTGTAAAGAATTAAGTATTTTACATTGCGCATTAATGTTTATTTATTTATAAAGATATACTTTATTGGATTACTTTAAATCATCATAGTGTCATAAAGTGGAAATATATTAGGTAAGCACTTGATTTTTCTTACGAAGTATTAAAAATTATTGAGTTTAATACTGTAGGTATAATTGGTTTGACTTATAATAAAGTAATTTCCTATAAATTTCATGAAATGTCCAATTCAAATGTGTGAGCTAAGTAAAAAGCTAAACACCGGATTTAAAGATAACATATTATATTCAAAAGAAAAATAAAATTAACTTTCAAATTTTATTATCTAATGTGAGCACCTAAATTACATATTTATTTTGAACAACATTAAACAGAAATAACAAACGCATTAACTAAAATCACAGTCACTGGAAATAATAATGGCACCCAATAGCATCATAAAACCAAAATCAACGCTATGAATGGACCAATATGGCGACATTATTGAGTTCGTGTTCGTTCACCACATAGTTAATAAATTATAGGTACCAGCCTGAGAATATCCCAGGGATATCCCAAAGAATATTTAGGCTACCATATTTTTGAGTTATTTTGAAAAACGGTAAATGTGGCCTTTTCGAAAATCGTCTGTAACTTTTTTATTTAGAAAAATTTTTAAAACCTGAAGACACCTTTTTATTTCGAGGAATTTCGCTGTATATTCATTGCGACGTTTCGGTTGTGAGAAATCATCATCGACTTTCTTTTTGCTTTTGGGGGCCATAATCAATTTTAAGATGGGCAAACTGAACATATTTTTGGCTTTTCAATGATATAATATAACTAAGAAAAAACTTCAAAAACAACCTCAAAAATCAATATTTTAATATTTTTAATAAATCTGGCAACAACGCATAAATTTTCGAAACTATTATTGAATAATAACCAAAATGGTCCACGCTGTATAGTGGATGAAGCTAAAACTCGCGGTGTTACACTTCTACAGTTGCCACCGTACCACTGGGAACTGAACTCCATTGAACTAATCTGGGCAAATATACAAACTTATGTCACACGAATTAACACAACTTTTAAATTAGGAGACTCTGCAGGCGATTTATCGAGTAACTGTGGAGATATAGTGAATGTTTTAGGCCATATTCAATAAATTTAAATGTTAATGATTTCTTGAGTTACCTACCTACTTCTGTCACTGCTAACCTAACCTACTTCTGTCACTGCTACAAATGGCGTAGTATGTATAATTTTTAAACAAAATATTCCTTTTTAATTTCATAATTGATGTGTGCAGAAAAATGGCTCTGATAAGAAATATAGTATAGAATCACGATTTCTTTGAATCAATGTTACTAATTCATTGCAAAATCTACGCTATATAATTATTTTTTGGATAATTAATTGAATTTACTGCATCGTTAGTTACTTCCCAATGATAATGTATTAGATTTTCTCCTTTTTATCTCTACTAATAGCATGTTACTGTACTGGTAAGTGTCCATACAATTTATACTTTATGCATTTTTAGACACAGCCCACTATAGCATTTTCATACAAGTGCATTTATATTTACAAAAATAAGAAAGCAAATGTGGAACCTAGATACAACAGCTGAAGTTATAATACAAAATACAACCATTTATCATGCCTTCAACTGACAGCAGTGATAGCGATAACAATACCACAGCCTAGATATAAATCTATTTAGGTTGTGACAATACTTAGTGATTTTACTAATGCTTATAATGGTCGTTTATAGTGTTTTGTCAATGATGCATCTCATTTTTCAGTGATAGTGCTCTTGGTCAAGTAATCACATGATTAGACTGTACATATACTGATTTATTTCATCAAAATATATTCACAGTCTAATCTCCTGATTAGTTAATCAAGTCTTAACTAAGACTCAAAGTACTAGACCTTAGTGACATTACTGATCTTGTGTTTCTTTATTTAAATAATTTTTTGCAGAGTTCACTTGTCCAGTTGGTAAGGTCATCTTTGCCTACAAGTGCAGAATTGCTGAATATATAATTTGGGGTATAATTAAAACGTACCTATACCTACCCGTTGCATATTTGGATATACCAAAATGAGTGTACATTTGTAAGGATAATCTAGTATTCACCAAAATCGACATGTATATTTCTTGTACAGGGTTATTCATATAACATTTTACCCCCCTTAACTTTTTTATTTTTTGAGTTAGACAGAAATAGTTAAAGTAAAAGTTGTGTGGAATCTTTCTGTGAATTTAATGAGTTTATGAAAATATAAATTATACAGGGTGTTTCAAAGATATGAACCAAAATTATGTTTTATGTTTATGTTTTAAATGGAACACCCTGTATATTATTCGATTTTCGGAATCTCTGCCTCTTCCTGATTCCCACAATGTATATATGTTGTAGATTTATATAACAATTTGCTTAATATTCTGCTTTGAAAGACATGAACAATAAATATCAAAATCGCTATGTAGAATAAATATGTTTTCATAGAACCGAATAGACAGATGTAACATTATTGTCTGTACTCCTTTGAAAATGGTGTATAATTTTTAGTGTTGATGAAAAAAATGATATTGTTGAATGCAATATTTCTTGTGAGAAAAATGCCATGCACACTAGATGCGAGTCTGCACGAAGATTCCCCACAAGATGCATACCTCATAAAATATATATCAGATATATCTACAACAAATGGAGAAATACTGGTAATTGTGTTAAATAATACAAATTAAAGTAATACTTTAAAATTGTGACCATTTTACTTTCAATATTGATATCCTAGGTAAAAGAATTGTCATAATTATTAGAGAAAGCTGCTTCCTGTAAAAGGGCAGGTTTACTGCGATCTAAAATTGTTAAGTCGCAACGAAACAGAATACATTTTTTGAGTAAAAAATATGAATGCTACAAGATTTTACCAAGAGCACGAAAATCTCAAGGCGGATGGATGCGGTTGCTTCATCAAAACATGAGTCTTAATTAGGAACAAGTCCACAGCAAGTTCCATTAAAATCCATCGTAACATTCTTCAGATATTACAAAAAACATTTTTTTTTTTCAAGAACTTTGACAATCAATAGCAGAGGAGCCAGACATTTCTTCTTAATGCAAGTTAGGTCAAATCGTCTTCTTTTGAGCTAAAGAATATCGCAGTACCTTTTTGATCATGTGCTTATGGGACACCCTGTATATATTGTTGGAATCAGGAAGAAGCAGAGATTCCGAAAATCAAATAATATACAAGGTGTTGCACTTAAAAAAACATGTTTGGTTCATATCTTTGGAACGCCCAGTTATCATTTCTATTTTCATAAACTCACAGAAAGATTCCCTCAGCTTTTATCTTAACTATTTTTGTCTAATTCAAAAAATAAAAAAGTTAAGGGGGGGGGGACGTAAAATGTTATATGAATAAACTTGTATATCAACAGTTTTGAAACCCTTTAAAATGATATGCCCATGGAATCTGCATGTTGACAATAAACCACTGCCTAATATTTTGGCAATTCAACTTGGAAACTTTAAATATTATTATTTAGAAATATATAAATGCTATGAAAAATCAAATTTTTATTTTTATCCTACTTAAAAAAAAATTCGATTACATAAAAATTTTAAGATATAATAAAAAAATGTTAAAGTATTTTTTGATAATTTTTGACATAAAATTTATAATTGTTAACTGAGTAAATGACATTTTTTAAGATTTTCCAAAATTTAAATTTTTAAGCAGAAGAAAACCATTACTTCAATATAAGACTTATTTATTGCTACAATAAACATCAATTATACAATTCTATCAACAATACAGTAATTACATTTACATTAGAAGGTAATTAAGTCTTCAATAGGTTATATACTAGGCATGGTTAATCTTATTTATAGGTAACAAATGCACACCTGCAGGTAGAAGTAAAACAGTAAAAATAATGGCTAAAAATGGTTCGAAAAATAAGTAAATACTGTTAGATCAGTATAAATGAAGTCTTTATAAACATTTTGTCACAAAGAAATTATTTAAGAAAATTTTTTTTTTAAATTTTACTGGTTACAATACGTATAGTGCTTACTTCAAGATCACTCATTACTTCTACTTGCAACTGACATATATATTATAAATAGGCATACTCCTATAATCAAATAATGGAAGTATTTAAAGGAAAACCCGATAAATAAATGTATAAAATCACAAAATAATTTCTCGGTCGAAATGACTAGCTTTCATGTAAACATCAAACATACTAAAATTCCTGATGTGTAGTTATTTCTAAAAAAATGCAGCAATGGATTGTCAAATATAAAACATTTACTACAGTTAAACGTAAGTATCATTTTATTCAATGTGCATTAACTTTTATCAGTTTGTACCTTTAATTTCTTAAAGGATAAAACCACTCTAGAATTTTGAAAAAATCGATGTTTGGATAAACAATGCTTTATTATGTGAAGTATGTAGGAGAAAAGTTTTAGGTGGGGGAAAAATCTGGAGTTTTTTCGAGGCAGAGTGCAACTACTCGCAGTGCACTGCAGGAGTGCTTATTGTAACATGTGAGAACGCGAGTAATAGTTAGCTATTATAGAGCCCAGATCGAGTCTCGGATCAAACCGAAAAGAAGAGGGTGAAGAAAATATCAATATAGAAAGCCAATTATATGGTATAGTTGTTACGATATCAATTGGATCCTGTGAATCTTAAAAAACAGGACCGTCTGCATTTCTCTTGAAATTTCTTCATATGCTTTAACCATGATGTGTCTCGTAATAATTTATACTCGAATAGCCATTGTGCGAGTCCGGTATCGGTAGCTAGTGTGCCTGATGTAGAATGGACCACGGCGCGCTGGTCATCAAAGCAAACCTGTATTGGTCCACTAGGTCGTAAATAATTTTTTGCATGGTATTCTATAATTAATTTGGTGTCAAACGCGGTTCACTTGGCTTTGTCAGTGCCGTAGAGAGCAGTGCTTGGCATGGTATATTTATTGTTGGTATAATACGTATTATTAATTATTAGTTAATATTAATATTTGTTCATATCGTAACCAGTAAAGAGTAATAGTTATTAAAATAAATATATGTAATTATTATCTAGTAATTTAGCATGGCCTTCTGAAGACCCTTTGATACGGAAAATAACGAAATAACCAGGGAAAATCTCCAAATAGTCGAGCCAGTTTTTGTCCAAAGCGTCGAAACAAACTCGAAGTTTAAAAACAAAGATTTACACGTACCAAGTCAAAGTATTATTTTAAATATATATGAATTATATGTTTGAAGAGATAATAGTGAACAATGTGATAAAGAAATTAGGAAACGGAATAACAAATTAACTAAGATATCAAAAACGACAATTTATCGTGTAATTAAAGAAGGAGACGTTATTAATTACGGTACAAAGAAGCAGAAAAATACAAAATTAAAGAATATTGGCGATTTTACCAAAGATGTAATACGGCGCACAATTTATATGTATAAAGAAAATAAAGTTCCTACTTTAAGCATGATTCAAAATAAATTAAGCGATTATCCTGACTATAATTATAAATCTTTAGATACTTTACGACATGTTTTATCACAATGCGGTTTTAAACATAAAAAACTTGACATTATGGTAATTATGGAATCACAACGTATAGTTGCACTTCGGGAAGATTATTTACAAAAAATCGAGAATATCGTCAACTAAAAAGGAATATAGCTCGGAATATAGTATATCTAAACGAGACAGGACAAAATTTTTCTGGACGCCTATGGATTCCGTAGAGTTTATGAGTTAAATGTTTTTATGCGGTTCCAACTGATATCGTAACGACTATACAGGTATTGCCGATTGAAGGTATACATACAACGATTTCTTATGGTGAATGGCAACAAAATCTTTAAAAGCACTTTTCGAGAAACCACTTTTTTAACTGGCCAGAAACATAACTCGAAAAGTTTTCAATGAATCGACTTGAAATTTTGTACAGAGCTCCACAATAACATAATTCAGGGAACATCGTAAGGGTTTTTCAACTGATTAATAATTTTCATTGTTATTAGCAAATCAATGCACTAAATCAACAATATTTTTTAATTTTCTTACGACATTCCCTAGCTTTTCATATACATACATATATCAAAAAAATTTTATTTTTTATTCCAACATCATCTGTTAATAAAAAATGTTTCTGTCCATACATCATTCTGATTGAAAGGTGACATTGCTTGCCATTATCTACGCCGCCATTTTGAAACAAAATCAGTTGAAAAAATTCACAATACTACCTGAAAACATATGCAATAAAGCCTTTTCCTCGAAAATCACCTTTTTTCGAACCTCTAGATTGGCGTTACCCCTTAAAACTACATTCCTTGTCAATATTAAATCTTTGTGAAATTAAACATTATAATAAAATTAATAGCATGATTTTACCTAGTAAATATTTGTCTTTCCTGAATGCACATGCAACAAACTCATTCGCGAAGCTTCTACAGATATTATCTTCTTAAATACATTATTACACATTATATATTGTGATACATTAACGTTACTACTGCTGTGATTTACCTCGTTACCATTACTATTTAAACTTTAATTCTAATTACAGTTTTTACCTAATAGATTATGAATTTCAACATGACGACAGTCGAAGAATAACATTTATGATAACAAAATAATTTTCCTTCGATGGAAACTAATTGAGATATTTAGCGAGATATCATGAAATGTGAAAGATATGTTCAATCTATGAAATAAAAACTGCCATACTGTTAGCTTTCTAACCACAATCACTGGAATGCCACATTTCTAATTCAATTTTTTAATATTGGTCTATAATTTTTCTAAGCTTCATTTTTTGAGAGTAAATATATTTGAGCAAAATTAAAAGGATTTAACTAATACATAATAGTCTCTAACTACATAAAATTAACGAAATTAAACAGTCTTAACTGACACACTTTTAAAACAATTGCAGCAATACACCACAGTTGCAGTCCCATTTTAAAAACCCAAATTGTGAAAATATGATAAAATAATCAGATCAGACGCAAGATTTTTAAAAAATGTTCACTTGAACTGGTTTGCAACTGACTGGTAGTCACTAATTTACCCATATTACACAGCATTGTAAAATTTACACCTGTGAAAACGAAATGTTACTAACGATACTTAATATTACTTTATTAACTTCGACCATCTTATAATATTACATATCAGACAGCCATCTGTTCGTTATACGTCATTTATTGAAACAATTAAAACCATAAAAATACTTTTATAGTGATTATCATAAAATTTTATCAGTTCAATAAATTACTCCTTTAAAATTACTATATTAATACTTGAAAAAAAAAAGTATTTTTGCTAAACATCTAAATACTAGTATATTTTTAAGATAAATAAAATTACATCACTAACGTTTTATTCTAAACTTAAGCATTTCAGTATGTAAAGCAAAATTATTATCACACTACTTGCACGGACATCAAGAATTTGATAAAGTGAAGAAGTTCTACAATCCAGTAAATACTAGTACCAGAAGACGATATATAAAAAGTCAATGAGGATTGATTAATTTTTTTAGCTGCGAAAAAGTAGCTATCCATCAACAATAAAAAATGAATTAATATAATGCATAAATTAAAGTTTAACACAAATATTTTGCTATCATACCACTTTTGTTTTAACTAGAGTCTATGGGAAGGGCAGAACATTTAAAATAAATGATACAGTCTCTGATCAAACATTGCTGTCAAAGACTGGAGAACCTGTAAAACTGATGGGTTGAGCGTTAGCGACAAGGTTGGAGTGCATACTGGAAGTGGGTCTGGTTGTACTGTTCTCTGCAGTTGCTGCCTGGCGCATATCTTCTGCTGATGCCCTGATACAAAATTTTAAATTAAGCATTGGTACGAAGCACTTTTGCTAGTAAAATACGTAAAGTAATAACAGATGTGCAAGGGAACTTTACAGAACTGGTAGGCGGCATAGCAGCTATGCAAAGTATATCATAACAATGAAATACATTCTCGGTACTTCTAGAAATGGTGAAATTCATAAGTAGAATGCTGGCTCCATTACTGCTATCTGAATCTACATACCACAAAAATCTCCAGAGTGCCTCTAAACTAAGAAAATTTAAAGATTCAATATAGAGTGGTTTGATTTTTGTATCCCATTTTCTTTAGATTAGGTTCCGTCCCACTGACATGGGAATTGTATGATTTGTATGGCATACAGCCGAGAAGCAGATTGTGTTCTGTGTTGCACTAAATGATGTCACTATACGTTCTTGATCAAGTGCATTAATGAAATTAATTTTTTTACCAGTTTTAGTTCTCGGTTTTAGACAAGTTTATGCAGTTTTAAACAAATTTAAATTTTGACGCAAGGCTGATTTTCACATGGAACACTGTACTTCAACTGTGTCCCTACCATTCAATGCGGAAGAACGTTGGACAATTAAAAAGTCTCATTTAACTCAGACATAGGCATTGGGATAAGGTATATGGAAATCAACCTATCTATGACATGATTTTTTTCAAGTTGCGAAGAATGAAATTATTTATTTTTTAATCGGATTCCTGGAATCACTAGCAATCTATCATCTATTTAGAATTCTATTATTTAAAAAATAATAATGAAAATTTTGGCAACAATTGCTTGTATAAGGTACATATTGCAATTTTCTTGAAAATAATGCAAATGCATTTTTGTAAAACCTTCAATGCTCCATAAATCTAAAAATGAATTCAATTTGAAATATCTTGGAAAAAAACTAAATTGTGGGCAAAAAGTCCAACCTCAATATTAGGTACTTGCCAGTATACATATAAACAAAAAATGTGTATATGTATTTATTTTTGTGAAAAATTAAACACTAAATAAGGGGCAGTACTTTCAGTCTAGATTAGATAAATATAACCCTGTTAAACTTTAACCGTTCATTTCGGTTACTTTCAAGCAGTCAACTACTGACCAGGGGTTAAAGTGGGCGTATCCATAGTTAAATTTAATCGGAGCATCTAGCCGCGATTACCGACTGATTAACATGATTTAGCAGGAAACATATTTTGATACTTTTGATAGAATTGACGTTTTTCTAAAAAAATGTATTTAAAAGAATTGGGAGTGCTATTTGACGGAAACGATCGACTACGTTAATGCGTACATATGTAGTGAAAACACGCATCAATCATTTTGAAGGGTGTACAGATTTCAGTTTTCCAAAAACACTGTTCAGGCAATCTTAAAACATATTTTGAACTGTTTGAATCTGCAATCTGCAATAGCCGTATGTAATATTACAATATTATATATTCACTTTTTATATTTTATTTCCATTGTAGGTAAAATGAAATTGATGCTATGGACCAGTTTACTCTGTCATGCACTATTATTTTCCCTAAGAGTTACCCCATCAGTGTTTTTGTTTTCAATTATTTTTAGTTCTGTTGCCAATAATTCATTAGGAGACCGATTTCATGCTCAGTAAAATTTGTTTCTCTTTTTTTTGCTACCCATTATAGTTCAAGATCTTTGAGTAAATATATCACACAGCAAAAGTAATTAATACATCAGATTTGACAAAAAATGTATGACACATGAGATGCATCATAAGAAAATTTAAAATTTGTGTACGATGTACGTCTTTCCTACTATCCTAATTCAAATCCTGGGTTAAATAAGAAAATTATTTAGTGTGTATGTGATTGATAAATTCCCATTCAAAATTTACATCATATGATATGTCAAAAAGAAGAAGAAAATGAAATAAGCATGTCGGATGAAGCGCAACCTACCTAAAAATTGTTTATCTAACCTAGCGTTTAAAAATACCGTATAGTACCTAATATCCTTCAAACTTCAGTTAGTTTACTGGGATTAATTTGTAGACCAATTAGTTAACGGTATATTTAATCTAGACTGAAAGTACCGGCCCTAAAGCTGCTATCAAATTTGAATGAAATCTTTCAGCAGTTTTCTTGTAATCTAAACAAACACATTTTTTTTTCGACAGAAGCCGATGACACAACAGTGACATGAAGATACAAAATATTGTACTATCATTTGGAATTAGCCTTTGAGACTTGACGCTGCACTTTTATTGGCTTGCTTATAACCTAATTCTAATAGTATGGGTATTTTTGCCAGCAATGACAACAAATAACGAAGAAGTAAAATCATTGAGGCTTGTGTAAGAAATCTTTATATGATGGAGTTTTCAGATAAAAATAGCAATTTCATGGATGCCAAAGAATTTTTATTAGAAACAAGCAGAAGAAAACAGGAGGAGGCAGTTCAGAAGAAGTAACTGATGATGAAGTCAATGTATATGATGACTTTCCAGATAATAAATAAATATTCTTTGGAGTAACATTCCTAATTTCAATTTAATAGATTGCATTGACCTCTACAAAGCATAATAAAATCCAGTATAGATGTCACACCTGTGATGACAAATAACCAAATCCATAAAAGAGAAATCAAATATATGTAAAAAAAAACTGATTGGCATCGGGCAGGTATGTCTGTATCAGTTATAAGCGGTGAAAGTTTTAAACACATTATGTCTCGATAAAGCATTTCTGTAAACACATTTATAAGAACTTATTTTTTGTTAATTTGTAATGAAAAATTATGTCAGAATTTTAGTTACACCCTGTATAACAAACTAGCATTATTTTGTGATGATCTATCTATTCTTAATATTTTATTTAAAAAAATCAAACCACCTGTTTGTCAATTAATAAACCAACTCGATCCATTCAGAAAATTTAAATTATAAGTCTAATTCTAACACATTTTTAGCTAAAATAAATATTTGGTATAGTGTAGAGACCCCGTGTAAAAGTTTCTCATACATACAAATATCAACACGATAAATATGAAGGCATTATTGCATGTCAACTACTTAAGAACAAAGTAATTATATAACTTCTTAAATTTTAAGCAGAATTTTGCAACACACTAACTGGAAAAACCATGCATGGACCACATTTACTAACATGCTAATGAAAATGCAAGAGCCAAGCATATACTGAAGTTAATATATGGTTATACTTTTTGTTAAATGCTTATGTTGGGCGCCACACATCAGGATCTTCCATCAGTGTTGTATGATGGTCAGTATGACCAAGACCAGAAGGTGACGTAGCCATTTGTGGAGATGCGGCCGCTGCCATGTCCTGTCTAGAGGCTCTAAATTATTAGGTTAGAAGTGGAACACCACAAGGTATTTAATATAATATAAACATAAACACTCTATAAGAAAATATATTGTACACTAAATCCAGCTGGAATAAATGGAAATAAATAAATAATAATAAATGTGTAGTGTTTGTCTTTAACTTAAATTAATACTTGATACAAATAAAATTTGCAAGGGTAAACAAAAAAACAAATCATTGACGACAGGCTGTATTTTATGCAGAATGTACTGGAAATGGTTGGAAAAAATGAAGTGTGCACTAAGAATATTTCCATCCTTTATTATTCAAATTGATTGCAGAGGATGAAGATATATACTCGGTATGTACCGAGTTCATTGCAAGTAAATTGAAAATGCTGTAGGTCAATGTACTATTAATGTTCTTTCCCTTTTTATTAAGATAACAAACTAGATAATTTATTTACTTCATTAATACACAAATATGCAGTTCATGTATGGTGTAATCAGAAGTAAAGCACTGGAGCTCAACAAAAATGTACTAGAACTGTAAATTAATTTTGAGTGATTTACAAGAGATGGCGTAACTTATGGTATATCGCATCGGGCACTTCTATAACTATACTCATGTCAAAGCTTTTCTTAGCTTTACTTTTTATTTTGTGACATGTTGCTGAAGTGTAAACAACATATTTTTTCTCAGCTCCGAAGATGTCAAATTATGAACCAACAAACCAAAAACACCATCTGCGGGAAGTTTCACTTCTCCTATTTTTTAAAGAAAAGTGCTGCTAAGAGTCATCGAGTGCTGTTGAAAACTTACGGTTAACATACTACACAGATAAAAACCTATGAGCATTGGTTTTGACATTTTAAAAGCGGTGATTTTAATACAATTGACAAAGAACGCCATGGTCAACCGAAAAAGAGTGAAGAGAAATTGCAAGCATATCACACAACAGTTTCCAAACCTTTAAATGCACTCGGTATCATTCAAAAGCAAGGAAATTGGAGAATTGAAGCTAAAAGATATTCAACAACGATTTTTCATGTGTGAACAATTGCTTCAACAATAAATAAGAAAGGTTTTTTTGCATTGTATTGTTTATGGCGATGAAAAATTAATACGCTATAATAAACCTAAGCGTAGAAAATGGTGGAGTTTGTTCATGCATCAACATTGACGTCAAGAGCAAATATTCATGGTTCGAAACTCATGCTCGGTATTTGATGGGACCAGCTTGTTGCTGTGTACTATGAGCTGCTTCATCCGAATGAAACCATCACTTGTGAACGCTACCAAACACAATTGATGCATTTGAGGTTTGCATTGAAGGAAAAACGGTCGCAATTCGAGCAAAGGCACGATAAAGTTTTTTTAACATGATAATGCTCGACCACATGTTGCTCATGAAGTCAAAAAATACCTAGAGACTGAAATGGGATGTTTTACCCCACCCACCATATTCACCAGATATTGCTCCATCGGATTACTACTTGTTCCGATTCATGGAAAATGGCCTGGCTAAACAGCGTTTCCAATCTTATGAAATTACGAAAAATTGAATCGATTAGTGGATAGTACCAAAAGATGAGTTGTTCTTTCGATGTGGAATCCGTATGCTACCAAAAAGATGAAAAATAATGTACACAATTTTTCACAATAAAGCCTTAATTTTACAAAAAAAAATCCCTTAAAATTAATTGTGAATTAATTTAAACACAAAAATGTGAAAAATCTTTAAAAACTGAGAAGCACATCGAGAATATAAAATTATGTAAAAAAAAAGGCAACAAACAAAAAGAACAAGTCTTTTTACCGAAAAATAATAAAACAAAATGTTTAGATACATATGTATTTATGTACATATTTAGGTCTTATTTCAGTTTATGTATTCCATATGCAATTTTTTGTATTACCTAGGATTTATTCTTAGCTTAGTTGTTTATCTAAACCAAATAAAAAATACATATTATTTTTATGGTGTTTTTTTATAGCGAACCTCTGGTAAAAAAAGTACACATTTTTTCTCTTTAGAGGGTACTTTATAACCGGAGTGCACTGTACATACATAAATCAGAACGAGAAAACACTTTAAATATTTTACTATCATGTAAACGGTTTAAGCTTGAGAGTATCATTTTTTACTCAAAAACTAAGAGATATGGAAATTTTGCAAGGCATAAAAAGTTTGTAAATAGAAAGAGAAATTTGAATAATACTTTTTTGTTTCGAATTCTTTATTGAAAACAAAAATAAATAAAGGAAGAGATAAATGGTGTAACTTATATCAACTCTATGTAGGAAAAAAATGGCAATTATATTAATGTAATGGCATATGATTAGAACAATGCCCGTAATAAAATTCATCTTTCTATCTGTAGCCATGTTCGAAAAAACATGAAAAATAAACATGTCCCACTTAAAACACCCCTATAATATAAAACAGCCGCTATAAAACTGAACAAGGACCCCACCATTTCATTTTTTCCAGACATTTTCCAATTCATTCTGTACTAGGTTAAAAAAAATTGATTTCATTTGTTAGTACATTATTGCTTAAGCTTGAGTTAGAATCATTAATTTGAGTAATATGAGTTATTTTTAAATGAATGAACTCTTAATAAATTATTAACATAATTGTAACGACAGAAATATACTTTTACTTACTTTCTGCCTAAGGCCATCATTCCATATAGGATGCCAGTGGTGAAAATTAATCCTGATCCAAATATAATGGAAAAAGAAGGATCTATTGCTATTGGCGGGACAGCTAATCTAAAAAGCAAATAGAAAATTAAAAATGTAAAAATGGCAATTGGTTTAAAACATCACTTTTATAATGCACTCTTTCTTAACATATCTTATAAACAGACCTTCAATGTATACAGGTTACTCTATTTGTGAAAGAATGTTTTAATGGAATATACAAAGGTACACTGTCTAGTTGAAAAAATTTAAATTGTATCTAGGTACTATCTTTATAATTTTTAGGAAAACGTCTGTTTAAAATAAAAATATATTATTTCTCTCTATACCAATCAGTTTCGAATGAAATATTTATTTCAACTACAGCTGAAATATCCTTAATTACAAATGCTATAATTAGAATTTAAATTAACCGTTTCCCTTTTTGCTCCAAGAGAACTGATAGTTTTATTACATTATTGTTTTTAAAATGAAAATATACGGTAATGTCTTGATAATGCGAATTTCAGTTACTTTTATTTCTTGTAGCTGTTTTACATTGACAATTTATTGATGAATAAATTGACGAAGTTCTTCATGAATTAATTCACGAATTTATTGGTAAACAGTGTGATTTTACACTGCTACAGACTTTGTCAAGTTTTTTGACATATGAATCAGTTCTATCAATGAATCAAAGAAGCAAATAAATTTCAAAAATGTCACCTTTCCACTCATAATTATAGTGATACAACAGCGGTACCGTTCTGACACATATTATATAAATATTAGTTTTTGTAAGTAACAAATCAGTAAAAACAATGCAAAACCAGCATGATGCCACACAATTATTTACATATTCCAATAACATAACCTAATTACTGCTCTGAGGCTGGATACCTGTTGGGTTGGTACTTCCGAACTTCACGAAGAAATTCACGAAAATTAGTTATTTGACGGCAGATTTGGTTCATTACACATGTCCAATTTCTTGATGAAGCGACTTCATGAATTAATTGATCAATAAATTGTCAATGTAAAACAGCTATTAGTTATCTGAACCAATATTTTGTTCAACATGTCTTTATAATCACGATTTCTGATGTTTCTGTAATATAGATTGTCGACACAACTATTTATAATTTTCTTCAATATACAGGGTGATTCACTTTTTGTGATTGAAGTATACATTTTTTCTTCCAAAGGCTTCCTTTTAGAGATATCTTGAAAAACAATTTTTTTTTTTGGTATTTATTTATTTCTTCTTAAACTATGAAAGCCATTTGTTTTATATTTAGTATGAAGTGTATGAATGAAAAGCTCTATCGATTTTACAAATTATTGTGAAAATAGATCAATAGATCAATGATAGGCGTCCGCAAGGAGCTCTGCTAACCCCTAATTTCTACACCACTGGAAATTTTTCAAAATTAATATATTTTGTTATTTTTTTACATTGCGGTTTATTCTGCAGCAAAAAGGTCTGTTACTATTTTTAAATGAGATGCTTGGTTTTTGACAAAAATAGTTTCTTATGGATTCATTACGTGTGAAATTTTCAAACAAAGTAATATATAAATAAAATATTTAATATTGAGAAACAAACAGAAATAACAATTAACAATAGAGAACAAAAGAAAAAGTATCACAACAAATGTTCGAAATGTTGTCCTTGACCTCAATGTATTTCTCACATCGCCTAATTAAGCTTTGAACTGCTCTCGTAATCATATTGGGGTTGTGTTTAAAAGTTTCACAATTATTTTCAATTCTTCTTAACCTTTCAAAAGTACAAACTTTCTTTAATATATCCCCAAACGAAATAATCCATGGGATTTAGATCTAGCGATTGTGACAGCCAAGCAATATGGGACCGGTACCAAGTTTGGCACGATTCATTTCCAAAATACGCTCAATCCAACGACATTGATAGTGTTCCCCGAGTCACTGCCTAATTTGAAAACCATAATGAGCTGGAGCACGATCTATCTGAACCCATATATTTAAATCTTCTCTGTTTGAAAAACTTAACTATTTTCCATGTAATGAATCCATAAGCCATTTTTCTCAAAAACCAAGCATTTCATTTAAAAATAGTAAGTCCTTTTTGCTGCAGAATAAACCGCAATGTAAAAAAATTTATTAATTTTGAAAAATTTCCAGTGGCGTAGAAATTATATTAAAAAAAGGGATTAGCAGAGCCCCTTGCAGACGCCTATGATTGATCTATTTTCACAATAATTTGTAAAATCGATAGAGCTTTTAATTCGCACACTTCATAATAAATATAAAACAAATGGCTATCATAGTTTTAGAAAAAATAAATAAAATCAAAAAAAGAATGAAGAAGAATCTATCGATGGTTAAAGTCCTAATCATAAAAGTAAATCACACCCTGTATACTTTACAACAAAAATTGCTATAGAGGTTAGTTTTCATTTATATAGTTAATTTGATACACATACATAGTAGTGTATCATGGTTGGCGTTGAATAGAAGGAAAACATTCGTATTTTAAATTTAAGAAAGTCAAAAACATTGGTTTCAGATGTAAAAATACTTTCATAGTTTTGATTAGGCTAACATACACAGGGGACCCCTGTTAAGAAATTAGAAATACGAGCGATTTTGTCCTTAGCACTCTCTAAATGATCAAAAAATAACGGGAATTTTCAAATTACGTGTGTTTGTATCTTCTCTTTCCAACTGTTCTCTTTTTGTGTATTGGTAGCACTATCAGTGACGTACCTGCACATTTTTAGGCAGCTGCTAGACTTAGTTTGTGTTTAGCGAGCAATTCAATATGTTAAAGACCTTTGGTGACAATACTATGTCACAGCCACAAGTTTACCAATCAGAAGAAAATTACAAGAATACGAGAGACAACTCATGGATTTTGCATCACGACAACACACCGGCGCATATGGCTTTGCTTATCCAACAGTTAGTACAACACAACAACGTTGTGAACCCGCGACCACCCTCCAGACATGACCCCTGTAACTTTCTTAAACTGGAAACTACATTGGCATAGTGTATAATATTACAGGCGGGCTACTTTGAAGGGGTTGGGATAAAAATTGAAGATTAAATAAATACTTTGAGAAAACAAACAATTCCCATTACTTTTTGATCAAACCTTGTACATTGTGCCATTTAAGAAACATATGAATAGCCAATCCGTTTCCAAAATTTAATATATACAGGGCATCCAACCATTTGCGAAAATTTTTGTGCGGAAATCATATTGGGGAACAAATAAATAATTTTCTGTGTAGATAAACTGTGTTTTTCGTACAATATATAAAAAAAAAATTTATTAGGAAAATTTGTTGACAATTAAAATTTACTTCGCTTTTCTAAATTTAGAAGCAATGGGCCCATTTTGATGTTTCCATTTTTCCTTGCTGTGTAGGTAACTTGCACTTTTTTGTTAAGTGATTAGGAAAAAATTCAGGAAATAAGGACTTTACCTACACAGAATTTTTATATTCTTGACAAGAGCATACAAATTTTTCAGAAATAAAAATATGGAATAAACTACTCTCAATCATTGTTCCCCAAAATGCCACAATTTTAGATTAACTTTTTGTCATTTTGGTTAAGACAATATGTGGACACCCTGTGGATATTAAATATTTAAATAGCATCGTTTTTTTTGGATAAAATCAATTACCATATTTCTAATCAGTTCTTTGTAGAGGGCACTTTGTTTGTTGTCAAACTTAAAACATTTTTCTATATTTGACCAAAAGCAAAAAACGTTTTCCCTCTTTTCAAACCCATCCATGAACACATTGTATATGTTTGTGTAAGTACCTATACATAATTAACAATAACCTGCATTTTTCTAAAATGCAGGTTCACAAAATTTTATTCAAAAAAATATTCTTCTATGTAAATGTATCAATTGTACTGTTATTTAGGCACACTCAACAAAAATATGTCACATAATCTATTCTTTAAAAATAAAATAAATATTAAGTTTAATTTTAATCTCAATCAAGTACATTAAATATACTTATTTGTCTTCTAGTAGTCTTTCAAGCTGTATTTCACCAGCATATTAATTATATTGTATATAAAATTTTTGGAACTTGTAAATAATTACAGTTTATTGAAATAAAGTTAGACAAAAACAATACCCTTACAGCCCATTAAAAGCGAAATTTTAAAACGTAGTTTTGATCAGTTTTTATAAAATAATTTTGTTATCACTTTTGGTAAAACTTATTAAAGCATTAGAGAACTTATCTTTTACTGTAATAAATCACTCTCAATATAATCCAACTGTGATAAATTTTACAGATCTTACTCACACTACATATCCCAATGCTCGATTCCAATAGGGCCTTTTGTCAATCCAGTCACTAAATCTCTGTACATGATCTATAAACATACAACAACAAGGTGCTTCACAACAAATCACTACAAAACCCGCTAGAATTTGCCACACACCACTGATCAGAGCATCAATATTTGCACCTAGTATTCCTGTACAGTTCCACACCCCCAAAAAAATAGCAACTAGAAAATAAATGGTTCAAATTTACTAAAAAATCATTACATTCTCCTAATTAAAGACTTACTAGCACCTCCTACAGTACCAACCCCCCTGCCACCAAATTTCAACCACCAGGGGACGTCATCTTTAGAAACAGGATCTTGGCCGGGTCGTGCCATTAACGCTGATATTTTGCCTTGAAATGACTAAAAACATATTTTCAAAACATTTTCATTATTATAATTTCAGGTAAAACTTACCATTTTGTTAAACGTAAACGTAAGACTAATCCAACATCCAACCCAACTACAGACGGCTGTCAAAAACCTAATCCTAAATCCAATATACTGTCAAATTTATGATCATAAATTAAAATTATGATGATCCAACTAAACTCCCAAAAAGATATTCACCACCACTACTATTCAATTGTATTTTATTGAACACGCGACATGCGTATCGTGTAAAACTGTGGCCATAGATAATAACAAATATATAACTGTGACAAAATCAAAGAAGAGAGTGATGACGTTTCGTTTAGAGTTCTCAAACCATAGATTTGATGTGTGGATGGATGGTATACAAGTGCCCTCTTCGTTAGATGCTACTCCTAGCAGGGCCCGAGAACTTATACATAGATTAATACAGAACTTATACTTGAAAATATGGGGACACTGGGAACCACGTGACTTGAGATGGATATACAAGTTGGGGAAAGAGTCTATGGATGTCGCCACAAAGATTTTGTAGAATAAATTTTGACAATTGCAATTATGAATCATTTCATGTCATTCTTGTT
>NW_019416477.1:2671-5882 GCF_000390285.2 Anoplophora glabripennis | reverse complement strand
GGGGTGGTCACCCAGGGTCAAAAAGTTGGTGTCTAGGTCTTTTGTGTTTGTCGGTCACGTCGGGTACGTAGTCAACGGCTTGCCTGAGGAGGGGATTGTCATGTCTAGCGGCTACGTCAAATCGTTTCTCCGCGTTTTGTCTTATTGTCTGTGTAGCGTTTGTGTATTGTAAGTCTCGTAATATGTCAGTGTTTCTTACGTACCAGGGCGCGTCGGTGGCCGTGCGGAGGGCTATGTTTTCCACAGCCTGTAATGACTTTAAGTGGCTTTTTGCCGCGTGACCCCACGCCGTGGAGGCGTAGGTTAGCTGCGGTTGAAGTACCATCTTGATAAGCGTTCGCTTATAGATCTTGGAATAATTTGCCTGTTTTCGTTAAGACGACTTGAACATAACCTATCATAAAAAAAATATCTATGATAACCCATGCTTTGATTTGTTGTATACGTATACGTTTTAAGTTTATATGGTATTTAATAGGGTATATTTGAGTATTTTAGCAGTTTTTCATCTGTTTAGGTATACAAAAAGTAAATTTGTTATTCAGCATGAATAAAGAAAACTTATTATCAGGTTTATTAGTAGAATTATTAATGGAAGGAGAAAAGGGATTGGAAAATGTATCAACATGTTTAGACGAAGATTGTGAATATGTCATAAACATTTTGTCATGTGCCTTAAGTAATAGGCAGTGCATTCCCATGTTTACCGGCATACGTCAAATACATCAACCAATAAAAATAAAATCAGCTGATTGCTCTACTCCCTTTGCCCCAGCACAAATGATAGAGTAACGAGAGCAATGATCTTATAGATCAGAGTGAAATACTCCTGCATAACGAACAACTTAGATTTTGTGCTCGGTTTCAACGAACGATGATAAAATACTCCGAACTACAGCGACTCTATAGGATTTTTTTCGCGAGTGAATATTGGTGAATACGTCTGACTTGTAGTTACTGTTTCTATCTCTTTTAATCTTATTTCTAACCTTGTCTAACCTGAACAGATGGCGAAAATGTATATATTCACTATTCAGTGATATGTAGTATGTACTTTGACGACTTTGACATATGGGTTTTAACTTCTAACCAGTAACCATAATTTGTCATCATTTATTGCTTCCAGTAATCTAGTGTTGTGGGAATTGGTGTTATATCTCACTATATAATATATGTATTTGCTTCAAATAAAACTGAAGGAATATATCAATGCTTTCTTTGGAATATTTTTAAGTGGCAAATTTAAAAAGCGTGAAAAGTATGTAGATTCTGACGTTGCAAGATATGCGAATATTCGACATAATCGTTATCGTAAGAGAATGGAAGGTTAGGTCGGTTTTTTATGTAATTCATACGAAAAAGACTTGAATTACAAATGATTCCACCAATATTATCTCTGGCCTAGGTCACAAAAAAAAAGAGGATAATCCTGAAGCAAAGTGGATTGCAAATATGTCCCATATAAAAAATTAATCTCACCATCAAGTAAAATATTTGCTGTTTCAACGTCTATGTTTACTAAAACATCTGTGCCTCTAAAGTTTAAATTTAAACTGGCCACTTCCACAACCATATCAGAATCCATCATTTTGCTGAACGATTTTTATACTCATTCAAACAAAATGTCAAAATGAAAAAGGTTAAGTTACCAGCTGACAATACTAGTTGAATATACCAACAGAATATTCAGCTGAAGGGTGAAGAGTTCAGTCATTTGATCTAAACTTGTGACGTCACATAGTAGTTTAAATGACTGACTATTCTCGCAAAAACGTAATATTCACTCATACTACACATACTACAACATACGACTTCACTCGCGAAAAAAAGCCTCATATAAGACAGTAGCGATAATAGAGTGTATCATTTTCAATTGGTCCACGTGATTTTAGCTGCCATGTTGCATCCAGTGTCAAATTCATCTGTGATGTGTCATGTGTCAGGAGCGTTCCTGGTGTTATTCAATATTTGTATTGGTTTATTTTAATTTTGGTGATTATTAGTGATACTATATTGGGTATTCTGTGCTAAGGGATAGTTATAATAGGGGTTTACGAAAAATATATCTGACCAACTGATCCGAGCGCTGCTTACTCTGGTCAGAGTGCTCTTTATTTAAATTGACCTAAGCGTAAGCACCTAGTCGAAACCGATCTAATCTAACCTCTATCACTATCTACATGGAATAATTCTACAAATAAATGAGAAAAGTGGTACCTGTATGATGTACCACTACGGTAATAATATTCATCTACATCTACCATATCTAAATTGTTGTTTGACATATTGCCATTTTGTATTTTTTTTTACACAAGGCAACTGAAGAGAACGAAACGAAGTTCACAGTCAACAGTCAACAAAACAATCTTTCTTTGTAACATAACAAACCATTTGTTTTTAATTTTTTTATTATACCTATAAACAACACGCATGCGCAAATTTCAGATCATTCTTTAATCTGACAAATAAGCAAGGGCGACTAGAGCGCTCAGATTTTCTATATCTGAGCATTGAGGTTGCATTTTCGTAATGGGATCGAATCATCAGAGTGAATATTCGTAAGGCATTTTCTAGTTCTGACCACTCCGATACAATTATCGTAAACTTCTAATGTTTGCAGAAGCTTCTATAAGGACAATGACCGTGAATTTCTTTCAGTTTTTTTGGACACCATAACACAAAATATAACACCTACTTATGAGGAAGTTAAGGTTCCTGCTAACATAGAAGAACAAAAATTTAATCTTAGTTTTAATGAATTAAATTCTTTTTATAATGTGTGCGGATATATTGCTCAAAGTATCGTTAAAACATCAAAAACTTGTAGAAACTCTGTACACGCTGTTAGTTCTAAAACGCCGATTTATAAAACATTTTCAAAATTTAGCGTACTTAGGAGATTTAGCGAACATTCACTCTTTTTTGCAATGAAGCGGTATTTTGTTTCTTCTTGCAGATGGAAAGTGTTTTACAACATGTTTTGCGATTGTATCTTGACAGAACATAAATTTAAAAGAGTTTTCTTAAAAGAAATGTCTGGTTTAAATTTAGATCTACCAAATTGTCATCAGATCAAAAATAAAATTGTTAAAAGATTTATTATGTTCCGATTAAAAATAGCTTCCAAAAAATGCCAAAAAGCATGCAAAAAGCTTGCAAGTAAAAGTGTTGCTGGACATTTATTGTAACAAATACTATCACTAGTATTAAG
>NW_019416477.1:0-2246 GCF_000390285.2 Anoplophora glabripennis | reverse complement strand
AATGCATGTCAGCTAATTCACCGATTGTAAAATTTACCATTTTTTATGAGATTTTACCTCCTACTCTAATAATTTTTTAATAATGAAAAATCAATGTCAACTTTATTGCGAAAAGAAGCGTCAAAAATTATGACACTTTACCCAGCCTACTAATTTTTATTTCATTTGCTTTAAGGGGGCATTTAATGAGCTTACCGTTTTTTCTATCCAAACATTTAATATTATGCCTACGTGAACGTCATTTGTGAAAGTAGAAAATTAATTTTTGCCCCACAAAAAGTGTTTCCACGCATGGTGGGTGTCTACAAAATGGCAACAAAATATCAAAAGCAGTCTCAATGAACTTGGGGAAAAAACTTTTTTTGGTTTTCATTTTTTTACGTGCAAATGGTGCGTCGTACGAGAGTAAGTCTAGGGACCGAATTTGCTGTAAAATAAATGGAGATTTTAAAAATAATTTTAGTTTTTAGAAAAAGCAGTGGCGTACCATTTTTTTCTTCAAAAATGTTTAGTTCAAACCTCGTACGGACGTCATTGGCAAAGATTTTAAAACATTTTTTACATCAAACAATGTTCCTTAATGATTAATAGGTGTGTACAAAATTTCATAAAAATATCTGAAGTGATAAGAAAATTATAATAAAAAAGTAAATATTTTCTTAAAACTGTAACACCCTGTAGCTCAAAAATTAAGAGGTTTAGGACATATGTTGATCTTGTTTTCTTCTTAAAATGACCCAAGGATTCACACCCTTAACTATCGGCATTCAATTAATAAATAACACCCTGTGTAGATAAAATTTGAACGTTATCTCAAAAATGAGATTCTCTCATTGGGTAGTCCACTAGTTTTCAACATTAATGTAATTTAATGGGTGCGGAAATTTGAAATATATACCGTTTAATTACAGTATTCCAATCCCACAAAATTGTAAATAAATGTATTTCGCAATTCAAATTAAAACAAAATATTATTATAACAATAATATTCGAAAATTAGAAACAAATGTATCTATTTGTAGGTTTTCTGATATCCCAGTTTTTTTTTATTTAGTGGAATACAAATCACCTTATAAAATATAAAACAGATTTATTTAATGTTTTTAAATCATCACTATAGTTATTTAAAATAAAAATATTATCCATTAACGCCCTGAACTTGTGAATTTTGATAACTGAGGACTTGTGGATTCTGTTTCACTTGAGCTATATATTCTTCAGCCAAACAACAAGCCTGTTCAATTTCATAGTTTTGAGAAACTAAAGCAACCCATTTTGCTTCTAATCCCTTTAACTGTTCTCCTCCCTTCGTTTGTAAGGACTTTCTCTGCCAGTTGACTTCTTGTAACTGTTGCCTTAATTCTGCCAATTTTTTGGAGGCCAATTTTTCCGAATCTGTTAATGTCTGCAGATATCGTTGCCAAGCTGGACAACAATATTCTAACATAAGTTGTAAATTTAATATTCTTACTGCTTGATGTTCTAACTGAGCCTGTGAATTATCTACACATTCTATCCATGCACTCACTTCGTTCAATTTGCCAGTAGGTGGTGGAGGTAATTCATAACGCTTCATTGAAAGGGTCTCCATGGGTAAACGATTTTGAAGTCTTTCAAACTCATTATGCATTATAGGTGTTTCAAAAGATGAAACATTTAACGGAGGTAAATGTTCTAAATAATTTTTGGTAGGTCTGTACCTTCTGCATTCTTCTTCAACCATAGCAAATGCCTAAAATATTACTATAAGAAAATTAGTTTAGAACATACAATGATACAAACAGCTTCTCTAACTCCTGGTTCATCATATCCTTGATCAATATATGGCAAAGCATCTACAACTACTTCTCCAGCCATTATCAACTATTTTGAACAAAAAAGAATAGGTTATTTACGAAATTGTATACTCGTATTATAAATTATTTAATTTAATACTCTATAAAAAAAGAACTTCACTCCAGTGACACGGCAAACTGTTACGGATTAGGAGTGGAGTGGATTGGGCGAGAATTCAGAATTTTTAAGAGTTCACAGAGCAAATTATAAACGAACGCTTTCAGAATCTGGAATCTGACGTTTGACAAAGAAAGAAAATAGGTTAGATGTTTTGTGTTCAAAAGTAAAATGAATTTTAACTTTGCAATTGTGAATTATGTTCGTGAAATATTCGATGATTCTTCCGAGGAGGAGGAAATCATTGAAAAAGTTGACCGCCATTATTCCATGTCTAGAAATTGGTATTGGTA